>NC_069693.1:18993260-19253260 GCF_023699985.2 Odocoileus virginianus | reverse complement strand
TGCTGGCTGGTGGGCCATAACAGCTGGGGTGCTTACTTTCTTTTCTTCTCTTTGGTATAAATGAGAATAACCACAGGCTCTCTCTCTAACCAGAGTCTGTGAGTTGTTTCTTTCATTCTGATTGGACACACTCAGGTCACCTGCCACTCTTGGACCAATAATAGATCCTAAGAGAATGGAGTACATTGTTTGGCTTAGAAGATCATGTGCATTTCCTGGGTCTGGGATCAATAATTTAAGAAAGGTAGGAAAATAGCCAAACAGAACTGGGGCTCTGTTCGAAAGGTGGAAAGTGCTGGGGAGGAGACAAATGGTGTCATTACTCAGATCTTATAGTTTGTCAAAAGAAGTAAGAAAAGTGGATTTTAGATGAAATCTCACAATTTCAAATAAAGACAATTTTTTTTTTTTTCCCTAAGAACTCTGTGACGATCAATAATGTGTGGCCCAGGGAAGCATAATTAGGCAAGATCTGAAGGTAGACCTTGGGTTTCCAGTTTGGAGTTCCTGAGGCAGTAAAACGAAGGAGGTGATGCGTGGATGGTATCATTGGAGAAGGACAATCAGGATGGTCAAGAACTCTGGAATGAGAAACTCATGGTGTCTTTGTTCTTTCATCTCATGACTGCCTGGGAATAACACATGGAATAGATTTCAATGGGCCCCCAATAGCACCTCAGAGACCTTTAAAAGGTCAAGAGCTTCCTTAAGAACTTAACTTACTACCTGAGAGTAACTTGGGTGCTACGAAAAATCAAGATTAATGTTCATTGGAAATTAAATCCTGCCTTTTTACCCTTAGGAAAATTCTAAATGTTAGCAGAAGCATGGATCAGCTGAGAAAGCTACAGGTTTTCTGTTCCAAAAATGCTTTTGTTGCTAATTAAAATTAGTCTAATTTTGAAATGATCATGCCATTAAAGAGTATTTCAACTGATATTGATTTGATGATACCTACAAACATCTTAGAATAAAGAAGCTGGTGTTTCAGTATTACAAGGTGCTCTGATTAAACATAGATTTATGAAACTGATGACATGAGCTCCTGATACTTTTTTCATTCATTTTTTTCTCCCAGCGTGAAATAATTACGAATACCTCACTCTATGCAATTCACGTTTATTTTATTTTTTTACAGGGATAGAGGATGGCTGGATAAAGTGCTAGTTCTTTGCTTGTCTATGATATTGCTCCAGCAATATCTTAATTAAGTCTAGAGTCAAGATGAAATATGTGTCCAAAGTATGTTTCTAATCCTTTCAAACTTGCAGTTTTGATGTGTGAGCCTGGGCCAAGTCTTTAGAATGGTGTCTATTACGTCAATAAATCTTCTGAGACATGTCAGCCAGAACATTGACACCTTTGGTGGGAAGGAGGGCTGGCTTTCAGAGAGGCTGCTGGTTGGGGGTGGGGAACCATCTCAGAGAGTTTTCTCTTTATTCCCTAGGGCGGACCCTTTGCCACATTGTCTGCTCTTCACAAATATACTGTTCATTCATGGCCACTTCCTTCTATTTCTTTGGCAAGTCAACTCTACACCCTCAGTCAATCCAAACTCTAACCACCTGCAAATATCTACACTGATAGCTATCCCTTGCAGAATTTGAGTAAACATAGATCTTTCTCTTTACCATTTGTGGAAGTTACCAATGATGCCAACCATCTTGAAAGTCAAGCAAATTCCCTCAGCAGACTTTACCTTAGTCCATGCATTCAACAAATATTTATAGAGCCCATTCTCTGTGAGAGGTAGTATTTGTGTTAGAAAGACATGCTAATCTTTCCCAGAAACAGCTTCACAAACACACCTGTAAATAGCATTTTACCAGGTATGTGGGCATCCCTGAGCCCAGCCAAGTCGATGTGCAGAGTTAACCATCAAGGCTACTTGAGACTGAGGGCTGGGGCAAGTCCCTCTGAGAAGTGCATTTCCAGGATGCCCATGGAGGCCTGGGGTCTGTGTGGCCCTCCCTCGTGAAAACGTGGCTGGCCGCTGGTCCTCTGCGCCACCTCCACCCCTGCGTCCAGCCCAGGGGCTGCCGTTCACCAAAGGCTGCCCTTTCTGGGAAGGCCCATCCAAACTGAATAATATGGAGCCAAACGGCCTTGAAGCCACCAATGCAGCCGCGGATTTGGCCTATCCTCTGTGAGTCTCATCTCTCCCCCGGTCACAGCAGAATTCTAAAATCTGGACTTAATTGTTGCAAGACGTGGAGCACAGACCTGATGAAGTAGGGAAGAGTAAGGACTCTGGCAAAGAGTTGGACATGACCAAGTGCTGAACAACAGTAATGACAAGGACAATAAGTATCAACAATTTCTGTACGTTGAGGTCTCTCAGAACCTTTAAAATACGTTGTCTCATTGAATCCTCCTAATGACTCCTTAGGGCAAATACTTAATCCCTCATTTTAGAGAAAGAAACTGAGGTTCAGAAGGCTGAGCGACTTCTCTAAGGAGCCAGAGTTAGCAGAGCCGGGACTTAGACTCCAGTCTGCGCAGCCCCAACCCCATGTGTCCCTACTGCACCCCGCTTTGTGCACACAGCCCCAGCCACAGAATTTGGGGCGTCTCTTTCCTATCACCCTCGTGGCCATGCTGGGTCAGCCCTTGTTATGCCTTGCTTCTCCAGGAACACTTTGAGGATGGCCAGTGTCAGAGCTGGAGTCTGAGGTCTGTGACTCCTGGCCTGCTTCTGGGGGAGCCTGGCAGGAAGGCAGCAGCACCACCAGAAATTGCTGGTCACAGCTGTTCATCTGGGTACATGGAAAACACTCAGGGAAGGATCGGAGCTGTTGCCTATTCTGGTCCCTCCTCAGCAGCCAGGCTTGAGCATCCTCCAGTGGGTCTCCATACTGATGATAACAACTATGAAGATTACCTCTCATTGGTCATTTTTTGGTGGACCTTTAAGGCTCAGAGTTTCCTGTATATCTTAGCTAATTTCCCCTACCACCTGCTGCTCCATGGTTAAGTCTGTTGTAATACATTTGTTTTCTAAGGAGGGGCACATTGACATGGATAAAAGCTCTCTCAAGAATCAACAGTCTTTCAGATGATGCAGAGGGCTGGGTCTTGGCCTGGCAGTAGAGAACTTTCTACAGTTATTTTCAACATCTTCTCTGTAATAACCTTGGGAAGTGTTCAACAAAGCTTGTTCCCTTTCCATTCATCTGAGCCTGGCTTCTGTCAGTTGCTGTGCTTTTAAAAATTACTGTCAATCTCCCACTTCTTGAATCAGTTAATTATCCAGTTGACTGTTGGTTTGAACAGATGAAAACCCAAATTGTGTAGGATCTCACCCATTTCTCTGCAAGTCGATTCTGTCAACATGTACCATGGCGCTGCAGTCTTGCCCAATGCAGGAGGGGTGAGATGGGGAAGAGGAAGCTGGGGGGTGCCTTGCCCAATGCAGGAGGGGTGGGATGGGGAAGAGGAAGCTGGGGGGTCTCCCGAAGAGCAGAAAGGCCTGTGCCTTCTCTTGGCGATAGACTAGGCAGTAGCAGCTCTGTTACTGACACAGTCCTGTAACAGGAGGAAAAGCGGCACAACTTTTGAAAGGATGACATAGCCCGAGGACACAGCATAAACCAATTAGAATCAAGTTGCACTGAGATGGCAGACAGGACCAGAACTTGATCCTCAATTGGGAAGTGAAATGACACACCCAAGGTGCCATGACAGTTCCAAGGCACAGTTAAGAGACCAAGGTGTGGACAGTGGCCCAGATCCTGG
This sequence comes from Odocoileus virginianus, assembly GCF_023699985.2. Taxonomy (NCBI): domain Eukaryota; kingdom Metazoa; phylum Chordata; class Mammalia; order Artiodactyla; family Cervidae; genus Odocoileus; species Odocoileus virginianus. The sequence continues at coordinate 19,249,525 of NC_069693.1, read as the reverse complement.
ATATCTCTGCCTCTCACAAAAATGGTTGGAATAATCCTCCCGCTCATTAGCATATGAAATCACCCAGCCTATAAAAACTAACCAGCCAAACGTCGGGGCCACATTTGTCCTCTGTGATGGCCCACATTCTGTCTGAGGAGTGTGCGTCTCTCTGTATCTGAATAAATCCACTTCTAACCTATCACTTTGTCTCTCACTGATTTCTTTCTGCAATGAGACATCAAGAGCCCTAGCTTCATTAGATCCTGAAACCAGGTACTGTGGCTGTTGTCTAGGTTTGAGTCCCAGCCTCATGGGTTCAAGTCCCAAGCAGGGCTTTGGCTAGGTTCAAGTCCCAGTCATGTGGATTCAAGTCCCAAGTAGGGTTTTGGCTGGGTTCGAGTCCCAGCCACGTCGGTTCAAGTCCCAGTCTGAGGTAACCGGTTTCAGTCCTAGGATGCAGCGAGGGGCTGCTGGAGGCATAAAGGAGAACAGACCATGCTGTGGGGACAGGGGCTCTGGCTGCAAAAGGCTGGGAGGCCCAGCATGTGGCATAAGTTCTCTTGGAGGAGGTCACCATTAGCCCCGCCATAGAACCACCTAGCAGACAAGCTGCAAACTGGAGAGCAATTATGCCAAAGAAGCTCTCACACTGTTATGAAAGTTCTAGGGCCCGCAAGAGATATCCCAACCTGGGCATCTGGCAAAGGGACTGAGAAGCCCCAGGGAACTGGACTTTGAAGGGCAGTGGGATTTGATTATAGAACTTCCAGAGGACTGAGGAAATAGACTCTTGGAGGGCACAAACAAAGCCTAGTGCTCCCCAGGACCCAGAAGAAAGGAGTAGTGACCCCACAAGAGACTGAGCCAGACTTGCCTGTGAGTGTCCAGGAGTCTCCAATGGAGGCATGGGTCGACAGTGGCCTGCCGCAGGGTCAGGGGCACTGGATGCAACAGTCTTGGGAGCCACGGCATACTGCCATAGTCCTTCTGAAGAAAGTCGCCACTGCCATTACCCCTCCATAGTTTGGCCTCAAGCCAAACTACAAGGAAACACGGCCCTGTCCATCAACAGGAAATTGGATTAAAGATTTACTGAGCACAGCCCCGCCCATCAGAGCAAGACTCAGTTTAGATTCCCCCACAGCCAGTCCCTCTCATCAGAAAGCTTCCACAAGTTTATTATCCTTATCCATCAGAGGGTAGACAGAATGAAAACCACAATCACAGAAAACTAACCAAACTGATCACATGGATCATGGCATTGTCTAACTCAATGAAACTATGAGCCATGCCATGTAGGGCCACCCAAGATGGGTGGGTCATGATGGAGTATTCTGACAAAATGTGGTCCACTGGAGAAGGGAATGGCAAACCACTTCAGGATTCTTTCCTTGAGAACCTCATGAACAGTATGAAACGGCAAAAAGACATGATACTGAAAGATGAACTCCCTACGTCAGTAGGTGCCCAATATGCTACTGGAGAAGAATGAAGAAACTCCAGAAAGAAAGAAGAGACAGAGTCAAAGCAAAAACAATGCCCAGCTGTGGATGTGACTGGTGATGGAAGTAAAGTCCAGTGCTGTAAGAACAATACTGCCCAAGAACCTGGAATATTAGGTGTATGAATCCAGGTAAATTGGCAATGGCCAAGCAGGAGATGGCAAAAGTGAACATCAACATTTTAGGAATCAGTGAACTAAAATGAACTGGAATGGGTGACTTTAACTCAGATGACCATTATATCTACTACTGTGGGCAAGAATCCCTTAGAAGACATGAAGTAGCCCTCATAGTCAACAAAAGAGTCTGAAGTGTAGTACTTGGATGCAATCTCAAAAACCACAGAATGATCTCTCTTCATTTCCAAGCAAACCATTCAATATCACAGTAATCCAGGTCTACTCCCCAACCAGTAATGCTGAAGAAACTGAATGGTTCTATGATGACCTACAAGACCTTCTAGAACTAACAACAACAACAAAAAAAGATGTCCTTTTCATCATAGGTGACTGGAATGCAAAAGTAGAAGTCGAGAGATACTGCAAGTTTGGCCTTGGAGAAAAAAATGAAGCAAGGCAAAGACTAACAGAGTTTTGCCAAGAGAATACACTGGTCACAGCAAACACCCTCTTCCAACAGAACAAGAGATCACTCTACACATGGACATCACCAGATGGTCAATACTGAAATCAGATTGATCATATTCTTTGCAGCCAAAGATGGAGAAGCTCTATACAGTCAGCAAAAACAACAAGACCAGGAGCTGACTGTGGCTCAGATCATGAACTCCTTATTGACAAATTCAGACCTAAATTGAAGACAGTAGGGGAAACCACTAGACCATTCAGGTATGACCTAAATCAAATCCCTTATGATTGTACAGTGGAGGTGACAGATCCAAAGGATTAGGTCTGATAGACAGAGGGCCTGAAGAACTATGGATGGAGGTTTGTGACATTGTACAGGAGGTGGTGATCAAAACCATTCCCAAGAAAAAGAAATGCAAAAAGGCAAAATGGTTGTCTGAGGAGGCCTTACAAATAGCTGAGAAAAAAAGAGAAGCAGAAGGCAAAGGAGAAAAGGAAAGATATATCCATTTGAATGCAGGATTCCAAAGAATAGAATTTGGACAAAAAAGAAAGCCTTCCTAAGTGATCCCTGCAAAGAAATAGAGGAAGATAATAGGATGGGAAGGACTAGAGATCTCTTCAAGAATATTAGAGTATTAGAGATACCAAGGGAACATATCATGCAAAGATGGGCACAATAAAGGACAGAAACAGTATGGGCCTAACAGTGTCAGAAGATATTAAGAAGAAGTAGCCAGAATACACAGAAGACCTATACAAAAAGTTCTTAATGACCCAGGTAACCACGATAGTATGTTCACTCATCTAGTGCCAGACATCCTGGAGTATGAAGTTAAGTGGGCCTTAGGAAGCATCACTACAAACAAAGCTAGTGGAGGTGATGAAATTCCAGTTGAGCTACTTCAAATCTTCAAAGATGATGCTATGAAAGTGCTGCATTCAATATGCCAGCATATTTGGAAAACTCAGCAGTGGCCACAGGACTGGAAAATACCAGTTTTCATTCCAATCCCAAAGAAAGGCAATGCCAAAGAATGCTCAAACTACTGCACAATTGCACTCATCTCACACACTAGCAAAGTAATGCTCAAAATTCTCCAAATGAGACTTCAATAGTACATGAACTGAGAAATTCCAGAAGTTCAAGCTGGATATAGAAAAGGCAGATGAACCAGAGATCAAACTGTCAACATCCATTGAATCATAGAAAAAGCCAGAGAATTCCAGAAAGACATCTACTTCTGCTTCATTGACTATGCCAAAGTCTTTGACTGTGTGGATCATAACCAACTGTGGAAAATTCTTCAAGAGCTGGGAATACCAGACCACCTTACCTACCTCCTGAAAAATCTGTATACAGGTCAAGAAGCAACAATTAGAACCAGACATGAAACAATAGACAGGTTCAAAATTTGGAAAGGATGATGTCAAGGCTATATATTGTCACTGTGCTTATTTAACTTATGTGGACATCACGTGAAATGCCAACCTGGATGAAGCACAAGCTGGAATCAAGATTGCTGGGAGAAATATCAATAATCTCAGACATGCAGATGACACTACCCTTATGTCAGAAAGTGAAGAAGAACTAAAAAACGTCTTGATTAAAGTGAAAGAGGAGAGTGAAAAGTTGGCTAAAACTAAACATTCAAAAAATGAAGATCATGGCATCCAGTCCCATCACTTCATGGCAAATACATGGGGAAACAATGGAAACAGTGATAGACTTTAATTTTTTGGGCTCCCAAATCACTGCAGATGCTGACTATAGCCATGAAATGAAAAGATGCTTGCTCCTTGGAAAAAAAGCTATGACCAACCTAGAAAACATATTAAAAAGCAGAGACATTTCTTTGCTGACAAAGTTCTGTCTAGTCAATTCCCAGTAGTCATGTATGGATGTGAGAGTTGAACTATAAAGAAAGGTAAGCACCAAAGAATTGATGCTTTTGAACTGTGGTGTTGGAGAAGACTCTTAAGAGTCCCTTGGACTGCAAGGAGATCCAACCAGTCCATCCTAAAGGGGATCAGTCCTGAATAATCCTTGGAAGGACTAATGCTGAAGCTGAACTCCAATACTTTGGCCACATGATGCCAAGAACTGATTCATTGGAAAAGACCTTAATGCTGGGAAAGATTGAAGGCAGGAGGAGAAAGGGATGACAGAGGATGAGCTGGCTGGAATGCATCACCAACTCGATGGACATGAGTTTGAGCAGGCTCTGAGAATCGGTGATGAACAGGGAAGCCTGGTGTGCTGCAGTCCATGGGGTCACAAATAGTCAGACACAACTGAGCAACTGAACTGAACTGAATCTATATGGAAAAACAATATGAAAAAGGATGAATATATATATACACACACACATATGTATGTATGTATGTATGTATAACTGAATCATTTTGCTGTATGCCTGAAACTAACATGACAGTGTAAATCAACTATACTCCAGTGTTAAATGAAAACTGAGAGAAAACAAAAAATCAAAGAAAGGAAATTGCGATACATATTACTACATGGATGAACCTTGAAGACATGATGCTTACTGAGATAGATTAGTTACAAAGGGAGAAATCTGTATGATTCCATTTACATGAAGAACTTGATTGATAGAGCTAGGAAAAATGATGTTTTCCTGGGGCTGGGGGGGCGGGGAGGGGAAATGGGAGATATTTAATAGGTTTCAGTTTCAGTTTGAAATGATGATAACGTTCTGGAGATGGGTGGTGGTGGGGGTTGCACAAAAGTGTATATATACTTAATGCCATTGAAATGGCATTAAACTTTTCATTATGTAAAGTTTTTCAAAATAGACAAAAAGAAAGAAAAATAGAAAGTGGGGCAGGCTGCTTGATTCCTGTCACCAGAAACATTCAAGCAGAGGCTGCCTAACTCTGGACCTGGGGTCCTGGAGTGGGACTCAGACATCAGATAAGGGTTGACCCACTGGAGAGTCAAGGTGACATGGAGGAAAGGGTACTTTGAGGTCAGATACAAATAGATCAGAATCCCAACTCTGCATCTCATTTAGCTGTGTGCATCATACGAGTTGCCTAAACTCTCTAAACCTGCCTTTCCTTATCTGTAAAATGGATGTTCCAACGACTACAGTGTAAGGGAATTGTGAGAACTGAACGAGATAATGTGCCCAGAAACAAATCCCCTGAGGCCTAGTAGAAAACAGGTCAGAACAACAGATACAGATTGATCATGGGAGATAAAGAATTCTCAGATGACTCTGATACAGGAAGACACTCCAATTCACTCATAACAAGACACATGCAAATGAGGGCTACACTGAGATACCAGTTTTCATCTATCCAGTTGGAAAATCCGACCGTTGCAGAACGCGTGCTGCTGGAGCGGTTCTGGGGAGACCGCCATCGGCATCATTGGTTCAGGGCAAAATAATGCCCCATTGCGGAGGTAACTGGGCAATATTTCTCAAAATGACAAATAAACATTCCTAGTAATCCAACGATCTAACTACTGGGAATTTATCCCACAGATACACCTGCACGTGTACAAAATGATATGTTTACAAGGAAAACTTGTAATAACAAAAAGCTTAAAATAATAAGAGACTGTTTTAAATAAATTCTGTGGTATCCACACAAGTGGAACAGTATACAGCTTGGAAAGGGAATGAAGAGGCTGAGCTAATATTACTAAATGACAAGAAGCACAGTTAAATAATGCACACAGAAAGCTGCTTTTATTGTACTTGCTTCTTTTTGCTCAAAGAGTACTGTGAGTATAAACAGGAAACTAATAAAAATAATTTCTTGTAGGTGAAGGGGCTGAGTTGGGAGTGAGTCTTCCTGGATATATCTTTCTACATAAATTTTAATTTTAGATCATGTTGATGCATTAATTGTCTAAAACTTAATTTTAAAAATAAAGCAATGAAAATTAAACTTAAAGACCTATGAAATTACGCTGGAGACATAAAAGAAGCTTTAATGAATGAATTGATATATTATGTTCCTGTAGGGAAAGCCTCTGAAGATGTCAATTCTTCCTAAATTAATTAGTTGATTCAATTCATTTGTATTCAACATATAGATTCTGACAATGTTATTCTAATATTCATACGGAAAAAATGTTCTAGAATTGACAAAAGAATTTTGGAAAAAAAATAACAAGGCCTCTATGTTATCAAGAAATACCATTAAAAAAGTTACTAAAATATATTTTACATACAGCCATTATAGTGTATTATTACATAAGAGAACACAAGTATATCAGTGAAAAAAGAGAGAGAGACTGGAAACTAACACAGGTGTGTATGTGAAAACTTAGAATATTATAAAAAGGAAACTAGACTCATTTTTCTTTAATAAAACTAAATGCAAATGGGTTAGAAATTCACACATTTAAAAGCAAAACTCTACAAGTATAAAAATAAAATGTAGAATTTATTTTATAGGTTTGAGTAAGGAAGGCCTTCCAAAGCAAGAGAGGAAACCCAGAAACATCAACAAAAAGAATAATCAGATTTTACCACGTAGAAATTAAAAAATCACCACAAAATGCAGCTGCTTATATTTTTCTAGTCATTTATCAATAATAAACAGAAATTGAAAATGAAAAGAATTATTTGCAATAGCATTAAATTTCCATATCCCAAGAATAAACCTAAACAGGCTTCACAAAGGAAAATATAAAATATTACTAATAATACAAAGAATTTAAATAAGTTGATCTATATATGATGTTCAAAGTTTCAAATATCTATATACTATGTTCAAATAGCTCAATATTTTAGCTATGTCAGTTCTCTCTAAATGATCTATATATGTAAGCAACCCAACAAAAAATACCAGAATTTTTTTTAAAAGAAATTGACAAGTTGATTGAAATTTTACTGAAAATATAAAAGGTGAAGAATAATCAAGAAACTCCTTAAAAGAAGGTGGGAGGACTGATTCTATTTGTTAATCAAGATTATTATAAAGCTATAGCAATTAGGACTGTGTTGTTGGTTCAAGGCTGGGCAAGTGGGACCGATGCAATGGAAGACAGTCCAGAGAGAAAGTCAGGTATATCTGCACACTTGACTGAAGACAAAAGACATGATGCAGTGTGGGAATGTTGTCCTTTTCAAGAAATACTCCTGGGTGAGCTGCATAACAATATGGGGGAGAATATGTAACTTGAATCCCTTCCTACCTCACATCAGTCATGCAAAACTCAATCCCAGGCAGATTGTAAATCTAAACATGAAAACAATAAAGCTTCTAAGGAAAACATTGGAGAATATTCTTATAGCCTAGGGTAGAGAAGACTTCTTCAATAAGATATCTGAAATCCTACCATAAAAAAAGACTGATAAATTGAACTACATCAAAAGCTTTTGTTCTTTAAATGACAACACAAAGAGTCTAAAAGATAAATAACAGAGTGGGAGGATATATTTGTAACACAAGAAGCCAATAAAGAACTTGTTGCCAGAATATATAAAGAAGTTCTGCAAATCAATAAAAAATGACACACAACTGTGCCAATTATCAATTTATTGCCTCTTGATTCCAAATTCACTTTCTTCTCCCCTACTTTGTAATCCTGGAGCTGGGCTCTGCAAACTGCATTTCTGCTTTGCCAGCAGGCTCTGTGTCAGGTTCTTCCTGTAGGGATCTTGGAAGAATACTGCAAGGATGAAGGAGAGACTAAGGTGTTTTACTTTTTCCTATATTTGCCCCCATTGGTATGAACTCAAAGGAGAGGACTATGATTTCACTGCATCCCCAGGCTCTCTTGATTCTAAAGTGGTCCCAGCAAACTTCATGTGGCATGTTTCTGCAGCAGCCACATCATCTCAGGATCTGAATAGAACTGCCATATAAGCCAGAAACCACTCCTGGATAGAAAAAAGCAAAAACACCAATTTTAAAAGATACATGCACAATGTTCATAGCAGTATTATTTACTATTGCCAAGGTATGGAAGCGACCTAAGTGTCCATCAACAGATGAATGGATAATGCAAAGAGTTGGACACGACCAAATGACTAAGCAAATGCACACACCCACATTTCATATAACGGAATATTTGTTGTTGCCGTCTAGTTACTATGTTGTGTCTGACTCTTTTGCCAACCCCAGCCTGTCGGGTTTCTCTGTCCCAGGCAAGAATACTGGAGTGGGTTGCCATTTCCTTCTCCAGGGGATCTTCTCTTCCCAACCCAGGGATCAAACCTGTGTCTCCTGCTTGGCAGGCAGATTCTTTATCAGGGTATCACCTGCAAAACCCAATGGAATACTGATCAGCCATAAAAAGTGAAATTCTACCCCATCTCAACAACATGAATGAATTTAGAGAGTATTAAGTTTAGTGAAATAAGTTAGACAGAAAAGGATAAATGATATATGATAATCACTTAAGTGGAACCTAGAAAAGAAAAGAAAGAAACAGGCTCAGAGATATAGGAAAAGACTAGCGGTTATCACAGGGAGACAGGATGGGAGAGGTGCAACAATGGGGATGAGAATTAAGAGGCAAAAACTATTATGTATAAAATAAGTAAGCTACCAGGAAATATCATATAGCATAAGGAATATTTGTTGTTGTTCATTTGCTCAGTAGTGTCTGACTCTTTGTGACGCCATGAACTGTAGCAAGCCATGCTTCCCTGTCCTTCACCATCTCCTGGAGCTTGCTCAAACTCATGTCCATTGAGTCAGTGATACCATCCAACCATCTCATCTCCTGTCATCTCCTCCTCCAGCCTTCAATCTTTCCCAGCATCAGGGTCTTTTCCAATGAGTTGGCTCTTAGCATCAGGCAGCCAAAGTATTGGAGCTTCAGATTCAGTATCAGTCCTTCTAATGAATATTGAGGATTGATTTCCTTTAGGATTGACTGGTTGGATCTCCTTGCAGTCCAAGGGACTCTGAAGAGTCTTCTCCAACACCACAGTTCAAAAGCATCAATTATTCAGCATTCAGCCTTCTTTGTGGTCCAAGGTCCAAGGAATATAGCCAATATTTTATAACTATTAAGGGAGTATAACCTTTAAAAATTGTGTATCATTATCTTATATTCCAACAACATATAATGTTGTACATCAACTCTAAATACTAATAGAAAAACAGTAGAATGGGTGAACACAGTATGGCATAGTTCTTAAATGCAATGCTATATATATAACAAAAAAAGTCTACATTCAAATGTGATGAATTTCACAAGCATGGTCCTGACCAACAGCAACAAGGAGTCAGACACAAAAAAACAGAGGGTGTATAATTCCTTCATATAAATTTTATAAAGGAAAAATTCATCTTTTGATAGTTACTGTTGCTTTGAGTAGAGGAACCAGATGGTGATGGAGAGGGTAAAAGAAGGGCTTCTTGGGTGTGTAAATGTTCTATTTCTTGGCCTAGATTGTGGTTGAATAGATGTGTTTACTTTATGATAATTGATTGAGCCCAACACTTTTACTTATGTACTTTTTTGCATTTGTATTATTTTTCCAATTAAAAAGTAAATAAGAAGAGAAAAAGAAAAGTGACAGGTTGAGATAAAATACTATATTTATACCAACAAAATTTAATACCCAAAATATATAAAAGGTTTCTAAATAGAAAAGACAAACCATCTAAAAGTAAAATGAGTGGAGTGTAATAAATAATTCACATACTACATACAATTGGCCAATGTACACTGACAGAATCTCTCAGTTTCACTAGAAACGTGGGAAATATGCCCTCAAATACCAATGAACACCCATTTGAATGGCAAAAGATTGATAAAATGTTGGTGGGGATGTGGATCAATAGGCACTTTATTATCAGAATGAAAGTAAAAACTTGACTGACGTTGGCCCAACATTTCCCTTTTAGCCATTCTAAAGTAAGGACCACACATTTAAAAGGTGTAAGTGAAAGAGTGTTCACTACAACATTGTTTATAATATGGAAGAAAATGGAAAATTAAATGTTCATTAGTTGAAAAAAATCAAATATATCTATACAATGGAAGACTGTGTGGCTGGTAAAAATAATAATGGGACTTCATTTGGCTTGATGTGACAAAATCTGTTGTAAAGCTAACTCAAAAAAGCAACTCTCAGATCAGTGCAATGAAAATTATGAAGTTAATGTAAAAGAATTAAAGACATAAGGTATATTTGTAAAGGGTACCTTTCTATAGGTCTATGTACTACTTCAGTATGTTATCAGAATTTTTTAATGGTCCAAGTAAAGCATTATTTAAAAAATAACCATATGAATTTAATGGTGATGGTTTAACCACTAACTTGTGTCCAACTCTTGTGACTGGGCTGTGCATGGTTTGTACTCCACCAGACTCCTCTGTCCATGGCAAGAATTCTGGAGTGGGTTGCCATTTCCTTCTCCAGGGATCTTCCCGACCCAGGAATCAAACCCAGGTCTCCTGTATTGCAGGCAGATTTTGCCGACTGAGCTATGAGGAAAGCCACCATGAGGAAGGTAGCAGGACTCCCCTGTGTGACAGTTGTTTTTTCCTGACACCCAAGGCAGACTCCATGCTAGAAATAACCAACCTCCATGGGGCTTCCTTGGTGGTTCAGATGATAAAGACTCTTCCTGCAACACAGGACTCCCAGGTTTGATTCCTGGATCAGGAAGATCTGCTGGGGAAGGGAATGGCAACCCACTCCAGGATTCTTGCCTGGAGAATTCCATGGACAGGAGAGTCTGGAGGTCTACAGTCCATGGAGTCGCAAATGGTCAGACCCAACCGAGCCACTAACACTTTCACTTTCACATACCCATAATCATTTGAACCAACAGGATTTGGGAGGCAGGAAGAGACCCTTGGCCAGCAAGGAGATCAAACCAGTCAATCCTAAAGGAAATCAACCGTGACTATTCATTGGAAGGACTGATGCTGAAGCTGAGGCTCCAATACTTTGGCCACCGGATATGAAGAGCTGACTCACTGGAAAAGACTCTGATGCTAGGAAAGATTGCGGGCAGGAGGAGAAGGGGGCAACAGGATGAGATAGCTGGATAGCATCACTGACGCAATGGACATGAGTTTAAGCAAACTCTGGGAGATAATGAAGGACAGGGAAGCCTGGCGTGTTGCAGTCCACGGGGTCGCAAAGAGTCGGACATGACTGGGCACTGAAACAACGGAGGGAGCAGGAATTCCTATCTAAGGAAGACATTTCTTAGCCCTGAGCTGATTTATTCACGGTCTACTTCATGGTCTGGTATGTCTACTGGTACCATCCTCCATCTGCTTAGGGATGGTGGAAGGTCTTCCTCCCTAGACAAATTCTGATGTTGTCCAGCAGAAATATAATGTGAGTTTGTATGTAATTTTAGATTTTCCAGTAGCCACATTAACAAAGAAAAGGTGAAATTAATTTTAATAATATGTTTATTTAACCCAAGATAGCAAAACTATTATCGTCTCAACCTGTTATAAAAGTATTAATGAGATATTTCATGTTCTGTTTTTTTGTAAAGTCTTCAAAATCTGGTGTGTACTTTATACTTACAGTACATCTAAATTTGAATGTTAAAGTTTTCTTGATCTATATTTTGATTTCACAAAATTTACAGTTGTAAAAGTAGATTCAAATACCTAAGCTATTCCAAACATATTTAAACATACCTAGAAATATTCAATCGGAGAAGGCAATGGCACCCCACTCCAATATTCTTGCCTGGAAAATCTCATCGATGGAGGAGCCTGGTGAGCTGCCGTCTATGGGGTCGCACAGAGTCGGGCACAACTGAAGTGACTTAGCAGCAGCAGCAAATTCAATAGCTGAATCAAGTATCAGGCATTTAGTTTGATTTTAAACAAAATAAAGCAAGTTTTCTCATTTGCCCTAGCCATATTTCAAGTGCTCATTGCCCGCATGTGGTCAGTGGCATGGTATCAAATAGCCTGGGTCTAGGTTGGCCCGTCCCTACGGTCCTGGAGGTGGCTCCCTTTACCATGTGCTGGGACTGCAGCTCGGCGTCCTAAACACGTGGTGCTCCAGACGCTGGGAGAACCTGGTGAACCCTAGAGAACAGCCGACCTCCAGGGTGAGCAGAAAGTCTCAGGCACCTGGGTGCATAATATTTACCCAGCAGCCCTGGAACTGCCGTGAAGAGCTGGCGAAGATGAGCAAGGGGCCTTGTGGGCTGTGAAAGACCTCTGCACGAGGACTGCATTCCTGGGGAATGAGCCTGACCTTGGGATGAACCCAACAGGATGACCTAAGCTGAGATTTCACAATGCAGCGGCAGAGGGGAACAGGTGGTGGCAGCAGCTGGAAGCTCTCTGTGGTCTGTGGGCTGGAGGGGACCTCAGCCTCTCCGAGTAAATTAGCTCCTCCTGAGGGCAAGTCTGGGCCCACAGGGGAAACTGAGGAAACCCTCAGCCCTGCCCTGCACCAAAGTCTCTTAGCTTTTTAGCCAAGACAAGTTGCAAGGACGTCAGCATCATCACACGTCTGGTGCACTCACATCTGAGGCAGAACTGAAAGGCAGATTTTCCACATCTTGAAAAGCTCCTTTTGTCTTCCTTCCTTCCTTCCTTTCTTTCCTTCTCTCTTGGATTTCCTTCTTTCTTTCTCTTGCTCTTTCTTTCCTTCCTTTCTTTCTCTCTCTTTCTTGTCAATACTGAAGCCTCTGTTCGAAAACCATTCTTGAGAACCCTGCAGAAGCCTCTCTCTGAGCTCTGGCCTGGGAAGACCACACACTTCTATCAATATTCTGGGTTCCCATTTTGGTGAAATTGACATTGTATGGATTAATTCATCTCTATGATGTGCCAAATGTGTGCCATGGATGCAGCCAAATGCGAAACATGGCCCTTCTCTTTTAGCAACTCACAGTTCAGTGAGTGGCCAAGGGAGCTTCCTTTTTGTTGAAAACTGTGATATACCACCTTGGCTGCATAGCACTAATGCCTGGGACACACCTCAGAGGTTCTCATTTTAATTGGTTTCAGGTACAGACATGGCACTGGGGTTTTAAAAGCTTCCTAGATGATTCTCACGTGCAGTCTGGGTGAGCACCACACATTGGAGTCGGTTCAGTGACCTCAGGGGCCATCAACTGTATTCTGGGAGTTCTGATTGCATCCCAGGAATTCTGGGTTCAATGCAGCCAAAGTGAACCTTGAAGTATGGAGTAGGTCATAGCCCTCCCCTCTTCAAAACCCTACCATGGCTCCCCATATCCCATTAGGTAACAACCAGAGCCCTGTATTTCAATAGACACACAAGGGCCTGTACAGTGGGCTCCGCATTGCCAGTCTTCCCCCTTGGTACTCTCTTCTCTGACTGTGCTGAATTCCTTGCTGGGCCTTGAGCATTAACCTTGGTTCTTCCCAGTGGCTGGGACAACCATCCCTCAGGAAACCACGTGGCCAACTTTCTCAGCTCCTTCACATTTGCGATGGTTAATTTTACATGTCAACATGACTGGGTTAGGGGGTGCCCAGATAGCTGGTAAAGCATTATTTCTGGTTGTGTCTATGAGGGTTTCTTCAGAAGAGATTAACATTTAAATAAGAAGATAAAGTAAAGATCACTGTCACCAGTATGGGTGCATATCATCCAAGCTTTTGAGGTCCTGAATAGAGCAAAAAGGCAGAGAAAGAAGGAATTTACTCTCTCTGCTAGAGCTGCTGTATCTACCTCCTCCTGCCCTTAGACATAAGCTTTCTTGGTTCTCAGGCCTTTGGACTCAGAAGTGGACTTAATAATGCCATTGGCTCTCCTGTTCTCAGTTCCTTGGGTTTGGACTGGAATCTACTACCAGCTTTTGCAGGCCTCCAGCTTGCAGTCAACATATCGTAGCACTTCTCTGCCTCTAGAATTGTTTGAACCAGTCCCTTTTAGTCAATCACTTCCTATGTGTCTGTATATTTCCTGTGGATTCTGTTTTTCTGGGGAACCCTGACTAATGTGCCACCAATGCTTAATATTATCTTCTCAGTGAGGCTATTCCTGATCACCGTGTTCTTTCACCCTGCTCTCTCTTTCTCTATGACACAAATCAACCTCTAACATACTATATAGTTTTCTTATCAGCAAAATCAATTAATTTTTACCTATTTCCTCTGCTAGGGACGTTTGTCTGCTTTGTTCACTAATGTATCCCTGCTGCTGAGGATGTAAATATGTACTAAATACATAAGAATCTACAGAGTTCTAATTAAGATAGATTTCTGAGTAAATAAAGGTCATCTTACATGTTTAATGTGCCCCACCTGAATACTGACCAAAATGATAAAAGGACTAAAGAAAGAGTGATAAACTAGCACTTCACTAGAAAACAGAGAAGGTGTGCCCTATGAATAGGCCAGAAACTGCAAGAAGTTACCACTGAAAATAGCACAGATAGATCAAAAATGAAGAAAATGACTCCTCAACCTAACTGAGAAAGCAGTTAGGTGTCATGTGAATAGAGGAGATCATGGCAGAATCTACCCAAATGTCTGCATTTTAAATGCTGAGAAAAGAAGTGTGGGCAGATCAGTTCACAAGATGGATGTGAGCTCCATGTCTTTGCACTATTATAGACTGACACCCTGGGAAGAAGCTGCTCCAGGAGGTCTTAATACAAGGGTAAGTACAAAAGAGCAAATGCAAAAATCCCAGATATAAAAGGCTCTCTGAGTAAAACAAAACTCCAAAAGACACATGTACCCCAGTGTTCATTGAAACACTATTTACAGTAGTCAAGATGTGGAAGCAGCTTAGATATCCACTGACAGATGAATGGATAAAGAAGTTGTGGTACATACATATTGTTGAATATTACTCAGAAATAAGATGGAATGAATTTGAGTCAGTTCTAGTGAGGTGGATGAACCTAGAAACCTGTTACATAGAATGAAGTCAGAAAGGGAAAAACAGATACCATACATTAGTGCATATATATGGAATCTAAGAAAGTGTACTGCTGAACCCATTTGTAGGACATCAGTAGAGACCCAGACATAGAGAACAGACTGTGGACACAGTCGGGGAAGGAGAGGGTGGGGCAAATTGAGAGTGTAGCATTGAAACATAAAAATATCATGTGTAAAATAGTGCAAATTTGCTATATGATGCAGGGAGCTCAACTTGGCACTCTGACAACCTAGAGGGCTGGGATGGGGTGGGAAATGGGAGGGACGTTCAAGAGGGAGGGGACATGTGTATACCTATGCCTGATTCATATTGATGTATGACAGAACCAACACAACACTGTAAAGCAATTATCCTCCATTTAAAAGTAAACAATTTTTTTAGAGACTCCCTGTGACAGCCATGACCCTTCTCAAGGTAGTGAACTGTGGGGTCAGGGAATAGGCCATATGAAATGACATCCCATACTGGAAGTAGACTCAAATCTAAAGGGAAACCATCACATGAAAAACTAATCTGTGGTGGATGGTTTTAGTGAATACAAAGAGGGAACCATAGCAGATTGCAATATCCCTGCTATGACTGTCTCCTAGCATCCTCGCTACTCCTCTCTAGCTGCGTTATGACTAAGCAGGTTTGCAAACTATGTCAGCTCCTCTGCCAGTTTCAGATCTGTGAGTGTCCAGGTGGTGAGGGGGGGATCAGAGGAGAATTTGCTCACACTGTTTGGGGCATATATCTAGTTTGGGTAGACATTTTCTTGTTTTAGCTTGAATAATATGACCAAAAATGGCACCTTTGAAAAGCCTCTGCATTACTTAAACAGAAGAATATGGCAATTATAACATACTTAAAATATGCTGTATTGTTTACCATGTACTTTAAGTTAAATTCAGAAAAAAGTGAACTCTGTAAAATGAGGTGAAAGATAAAATAGTGAGCCAAAATATTGAAATGAAGCAGATAAAATAAAAATGCAGGCAAAAATGACATTAGAAGCATTAAATTGCTGAAATGACACAAAAGAGAATAAAACCAGTGATACAGAGAACAAACACAATAAGCTTTAAGAGGGCAGAATTTTCTTTTTGGATTAAGAAGATAGATGTTCTAAGGGTCAAGAAGATAAACAAGGACAAGATAAACAAATATACAAATATTCTTTCAAATATTCAGCAATCCATATGTACACTTTTCACAATCCCAGGAAAAAAATATTTGAGATATAGGAAGAAACAGTGAAGAAAAAAAAAAAAACGCACAAAAAGCAAAACAAAAAAACAAAAAAAACCCACTGATATTCCTAAAGAAGAAATCAGGAAAATATAACTGAGTCAATTATCAAGGCTATAATAGAATAAATCTCTTGGATTGGATGAATAGAAACATAAATCTAAAAATTCACATGGCTAAGTATTTACAAGGTTAATAAAAAGTGATCAATTCCTGTACATAACTCTGGTGAAATAGTTTTATTTCAAAGAGAAAGAACGACTGGAGAAAAGGAGAGAAAATGTCAGTTATAATAGGATAAAAATTATCCTATTTTCTAACCCGTGCTCTGCAGTATATGGGTAAAAGAACAATGGAACTAGATTCACTCTTTTCTAACAATATGGTGGACTTAATGTTAGGAAAAAAACACATTTGCTACAGAAGATTTAAAAATGTGTCATAGAATATTTAAAAGCCACCTAAGCAGGGTAGGGAGACAAAATCTGTGCATGTTCAAGGTGGGTGGTCAGATCAGAGGCAGCTATATATAGCCAGCAACTCTCTAAAGCAAACTAGGGAAAAAACAACCCCACAGAGAAAATGAAATACCCTTCTGTCTTTGGCTCTAGATGGAGGGAATAAAAAGAAGAAAGATTCTTCCAAGAATTTTTAATATAAATCATTGCATGAGTTTGGGACTTGAATTCACACTACCAGTGTGGCCTGAAATTCCCCAAGAAACTTTAAAGTAGTTTCAGGTTGGCAATATTCATATGTGTCTAGCAGAGCTAAATGAAATATTCTTTGGAATAACAACTTTAAACTTTGGTCTCAAAAATCTCCAATAGATAAAATTCCAGAAAACATGCACTCGTGATCAAAAATTATAGATCACATGAGGAAGTGAGCCTCCATAGCAAGAATTAGTAGAATACAAACTACAGAATGATCAGACAGGCAAAACCCATAGTTACTGCATTGATAAAATTCAGAATATTTAAAATTGTGTTTATTAGGATTAAGTAAATAAAGGAGAGTTTCAAAAGTGCAAGTATGAAACTAACAACTATAAAAAATTATTAGGGATGTCTGAAAAAATTAGTAGAATTTCTAGGAATTAAGACCTTTACACACAGATTAAGCAGACATAGAGAATAGGGTGTGAAAATCTAACATATGCATCTTCAGAGTTCCAGAATAAATATATTAAGAGAATTGGAGGAGAGACAATATTCAAAGATATAATGTCTGCAAATCTTTGGAAATGATAAAAAATTCTAATCATCAGATTGAGGAAGCTCAACTACTCCCAAAGAGAATGAATATGAATAAAGCTACATCTGTAAAACCCTTCAAAGAGTAAAACCTTAAAAGTGACCAGAAACAAAGAAAAACACTAAGTAGAAATGATAACTACAGTGACATTTGACTTACCAGCAGCAATGCTAGAAGCCAGGAAATGGAAAAAACCTTAAAATTCTGAGAAAAATTACTCTTAAATTAGTATCTTTGAGTATGAAATTATATCTTGCAAGAAGTAAGATGAAATAAATATATATTATAATAAAGAATGGCTTGTAGAATTTTGAGCTTCCCTGGTGGTTCAGATGGTAAAGAATCTACCTGCAGTGTAGGAGACCCCGATTCCACTCCTGGCTTGGGAAGATCCTCTAGAGAAGGACGTGGCAACCCATTCCAGTGCTCTTGGCTGGAGAATCTCCTCGGCAGAGGAGACTGGCAGGCTACAGTCCATAGGGTCACAAAGAGTTGGACACAACTGAGTGACTAACACTTTTGCGTTTTTTTTTTTTCTTTTTGCAGAGTTTTAAAAGAATAAACTGTTTAAAAAGGAATGTCTAAAGGCCATTATTTATAATCCAGAAAAAAGGTTTGAGATGTAGGACTGAATGGTGAGCAAGAAAATCATATATATGTGGGTATATCTACTTAAACAATGACCATTTAAAACAATATTATGATTTCTAAATTGTTCAGTATAAATTGACTAAAAATAAAATGTTGGGGGAAATAGCAGACATTAGTAATGAGTGTTAAATATTCTAAGGTGATTGTATTATTTTGGAAGAAGATAAAGACTGGTTAACCAGAAGAGTAAGAAATATGATAAAATCAATCATCTAAATTAAACATATATAAAAGGATGAAAATAACAAAGAAAAGAAGGAAAAAATAAAAAAATAAATTATAGAGCTAAAGCCAATTATATGAATTTTCACAACAAATGTAGATGGACTAAACTTTCTTGGTAAAGGATAAAGATTTTTTGGTTGCATTTAAATTTAAAAAAATGGACAAATATTCAAAATATTCAGACTTGGAAAGGTCAAAAGCAAAAAGATAAAGAAGGATATACTAGGTAAGCACTAAGCAATGAAAATGGAGCTGATAGAGCAATATGAACCTTAGAAAAGCTAGAAAAACCTTATTGAACATAAAATGTATAACCCCATATTGAGTTTTAAGCATCTCTGAATTTAATACCATAGCTTTACAGTACGGAAATAACAGTGATCATAACGAAAGGGAGAATCCGACCAATCTATCATCAAAAGAGATTTGAATATATTCCTTTTATTAAATGATAGATTAGGTACAAAAATAAATCATTGAGGATGTAGGAAATCTGAACTAAACTAAAAAATCTGTATAAATATAAAACAATTCTCTTTAAAAGATAAATTTTCTTTTTAGAAATAAATGAAATATTTATAAAATAAAACACAAGTAGCAACATGAAAAATTTTAAATAATTAAATAGTATGTTAGATATAAACATTTTACATATCATATATATAATAGGTATATAACTATTGAATATGCTATCCATAGTTATGTATAGATATAGAATCCCATAATCTATGTAAAGGCAAGAAACTTGCATATAAAAGAAATTTATATCATTTGCATTAGAAATGAGTTAAATATTAAAAGTAGAATAGAAATTAATACAATAAAGCCAGAGTGATACTAGAGAGGTTTAAAAGAAGTTAATAATTTTTCATTTTAAAGTGGAATCTAGAAAAAATGGTACTAACGAACCTATTTGCAGGGCAAGAATAGAGACTCAGATGCAGAGAATAGACTTGTGGACATAGTGGAGGGAGGAGTGGGGGACAAATTGAAAGTAGTATTGATGTATATACACTACCATGTGTAAGGTAGATAGCTGATGAGAAGCTGCTATATCAAAGGGGGGATTTGCCTTGGTGCTCTGTGATGACTTAGGTAGGTAGGATGGGGGGAGGGAAGCTCAAGAAGGAAGAGATATATGTAGACTTGCAGCTGATTCACATTGCTATACAGCAGAAGCCAACACGACATTGTAAAGCAATGATCCTCCAAATAAAAATAAATTTAAAAAATGAAAAATAAAAAAATAAAAAGGCTAATAAAAATAGAACAATCTAGTAAGATGAATCATTACAAAAAAACAGAGATAGATGTCACAAATAAAATATTTTAGGGAAGAAAAAGGAAAAAAACCTACAGATAAAGCAGAAACTAAAAGAAAAAGGCTTATTTTTTTCAACTGTATGGCAACATTTTGGAAATTTAAGTGAACTGGACAAATTTAATAAATCAACCAATCTGATCAAAGTAGAAATATTAAATTTTAGTAGTCCTATACCCATTAAATAAATTGAATCAATAGTTAAAAATTCCCCCACAAGGGAAACATTAGACACAGGTGATTCTGAAGGTAATTTTTACCAAATAGTGAAGAAACAAATACTACCAAAGCTTTATAAACACCTTTAGAAAACAAAAAGAGAGTGCAATTGTCAAGTTAGTTCATGCACCAAGCACAATAAGAGTATCAAAATAAGACAACAACATAGAAAAGTAAAGTTATAGACCAATCTTACTTATGAATATGGAGCCAAAACCTACCCTCCCCACCAAAAAGCAACATGTAAAAAAAGAGAATGCAAAATGACCAAACTAGTTTCAAGAATGAAAAGTGAGTATAAAATTATGCAATTTATAAAGGCTATTCACCACATTAAATTAAAAGTATCTTAGAGTACTTCTCTCGGATCACTGCTTTTTCCTATTTCTAATTCAAATTTATTACTGTTTCCTTCTTATATTTTGAAGTTAGTTTTTTGTGTACATTTACTTTAGAAATGTGATTCTGTTCCTTGGATTCATCTCTTTATCTTTATGAAATGTCTTTATTTTTAGTAGTGTTTCTGGTTTCTAAATCTAGTTGGTCTGGTGTTAGTATAGCAACATCAGCTTACTTCTTATCCTTGTAACAATTTTGTGTTCTTACACTTAAAGTTGTGAGTCTTTAAAGCAGAATATAGTTATATTTTTGTCTTTATATCCAGTGTGACTATCTTTGTTAACTGGAATATTTATTCATTTATATTTAATGTGATCACTTATTTATTTATTTCCTTCATGTTACTACTTGTTTTTCTGTAGTTCACTTATTCCATGTTTCTTTGCCTCTCTTTTCTTGATTTCTTTTGCATTAATCAAAAACTTCTCATTATTCATTTTCTCTTCTTTATTAGCTTATCTATTTATAATTTTATTCTTCTTGTAGTTGCTCTAGAGATTGCAACACCTTTCCTTGATATATTACCATATGATGCAAATTGTTACTTTTCCATTTCCCTCATAGTGCTCAAAGTGTGGATTTTTTGTGTTTTGAAATTTTGTTGTCATGTATTTTAATTCTGCATGTTTAAAACCCTGCAAGATATTATTATTGTTCTATGCAGTTATTATTGGTCAATGTGCATTCATATTCACCTATATGTTTACCCTTTGATTTTGTGTTTAATTTCTTCACACATTTCTGTGATTCTCTGCAAGATATTTTATTTTTCTTTTTTTCAGTCCAAAGATCTCTCATTAGTGTTTCTTTTAGCAAGTTTGCTAGAGATAAAATTCTTCTCCTTTTTTGTCTGTAACTAACTTCATTTTATCTTTACTTTTGAAGGATATTTTTCCAAGTTATAAAATTCTACCTTGAAATTTATTTTATCCCAACATATTAATGAGGCTGTTCTCTTATCTTTTGACTGCTGTCATTCTGTCACAAAAATAGCTGTCAATCTTTTGTTTTACCCTTTTCAAGATAATGTTCTTTTCCCCACAACTGACTGCTTTTAAGCTTTTCTCTTATTATTTGGTCTATAGCAAAATACTGTGATGTTCCTAAATGCGATTTAATTGGTGTTAATTCTTGGGGTTTACAGAACTTGAATCTGTCTTTCAACAGTTTGTAAATTCACCAGAGAAGATGAAAAATGTGTAGAGTCTATGCAATAATTCCTATACCTCACCAGTAGGAGAAAATTTGGGGGAGAATACCAACAAAGAAATAATGAGAAATTGTCAGATTGGTTGGATTCAAATAAAGTTAACCATAAAATGATCAAGATTCACTTTTATCTATCATCTATCAATCTATCTCCATTTGACCTATCAGCTATTTTTAAAGATGATCATCCCATTTCTATTCCTACTGAATTGTGTGAATCCTATGGCATTAATCATGTGTCTGAATAAGGGTACTTACTAAGGTAATTAACAAAGGTGATCATGATTTGGCTCCACATATATATGTATATACACATACACATATATATGGGCTTCCCTGGTTTCTCAGATTAAAAAAAAAGCCTGGAATGCAGGAGACCCGGGTTTGATCCCTGGGTTAGGAAGATGCCCTACAGAAAGGAATCTCTTCCCACTGCAGTACTCTTGCCTGGAGAATCCCATGGACAGAGGAGCCTGGTGGACTACAGTCCATTGGATTGCAAAGACACAACTGAGCAACTTTCACACCCATATACATGTGTATATATATATAATATTTTATATATTTATCCAAATAATACATGTGTAGTTATAATAGTGTCAAAGCACTCTTTAGTTTATCTTAGTTTCTCCTTAGACACTCCTGACCTGATCTATAGTCATGTATAACTCTTTGTGACCCAATGGACTGTAGCTTGCCAGGTTCTGTCCATGGGATTATCCCAGCCAGAATACTGGAGTGCCTTCTCCAGATTATCTTTGGTAGTGCCATCCAACCATCTCATCCTCTGCCATCCTCTTGATTTCTTGCTTTATTAGTTACCTTTTTTTTTGTTTTCCCATATCCACTCCCCATTTTACTTTATCTTGATTAAATACCTTCGCTTGATTCTACGGATTAGCTAATCAATATATCTACATCACAATTTATAGTTAAATCAGTAACTAATGTTTATAATAATTAATTTATATTAATTAATGTTTATATTAATCAACCCTGAATATTCACTGGAAGAACTGCTGCTGAAGTTCTAATACTTTGGCCACCTGATTTGAAGAGCTGATTCATTGGAAAAGACCCTGATGCTGGGAAAGATTGAAGGCAGGAGGAGAAGGGGACAATAGAGGCTGAGATGTTGGTTGGCATCACTGATTCAACGGGCATGAGTTTGAGCAAACCCTGGGAGATTGTGAAGCACAGGGGAGCCTGGCATGCTGCAGTCCATGGAGTCACAAAGAGTCAGACGTGACTGAGCAACTGAAGGAAACAACAAATGTTTGTATTAATATGGCCATATTGCTTTCTGCCTAGCCATGCAGTATATAATAATTTTTCT
Source organism: Odocoileus virginianus (assembly GCF_023699985.2). Classification (NCBI taxonomy): domain Eukaryota; kingdom Metazoa; phylum Chordata; class Mammalia; order Artiodactyla; family Cervidae; genus Odocoileus; species Odocoileus virginianus. Next base: position 19,226,753 of record NC_069693.1, on the reverse strand, counting down.
GTACAATTCTTTGGTTTTTCTGGGACATTGACAATTGCTTTATTTTCTAATTACTCAGTGTTCCATGCATCAAGAGCTGTCTCTCATTAAATGCTCCAAAAGACCCATCAAATATATGTCAGTATTATTGCAAGTCTTCAGGCACATTTCTGAGCTCTTCACATGTTCCTACCCCAGAGAAATTCCTCTTACAATCTTCTGTAAGCTTGTTCACCTGGCTTATGGTGTTACAGTGGAGAAGAATTTTAATCTCATTTCCTATTTCTTTATATGTATATAGCATTTTTGTTTTATTTATTTTTTACTTTATTCCCTCTCTGAAATTCTTAGGATCTTCTCTTAATCCTTAGTTTCCTGAAGTTGTGTGATGATGTGGTTGGCATAGGGGTTCTTTCATTGTCCTTTCTGCTCAGTGTTTCATAGATTCAACCAAACTAACAATTTATCATTATTATTTCTTTGGTGATGTTCTCCCTAGAATTTTCTCCTGCTGGCCAGCTACAGGAATTCCTGGGTAGTCTCAACATGTTTTTCATCTTTTCTCTCCTATTGCTCATCTTTTTATCTCTTTGTTCTACTATTTATTTTATTTTCTTCCATCTATTGTCTACTCCTTTAAGTCTTTTTTAGTTTTCTTATTTGTTTTTATTTTTGTGTCCCCTATTTGTCTTAGTCTGTGTCCTTCATGTTGAGTTTTCTCACATGCTTTGTGACTTTGGGCTCTATATTCATATTTAAGAGCAAGGCTTTAAACTCATTGGTAGCTCCATGTGCCCTCATCAGATCACCACTGTGGGCCTCCACTGTGGTGCAATCAGGCTGTCAGCATTTTTGTCTTTCTGTTGTAAAGCTCCCTAATGACAGACCTTATAAAGATTTTTATTTGTATCCACTTGGTTTCTCCAGAAAATAATCCTTTTAATATACTCTCTAGAGGTGTTATACCAATTGCTGACACCCTGGAAAGACGGCAAGGTAAGAGATGTGAAGTGTGACCATTCTGGATTTGGATTTACTTGTTCCTTTTGTTTTCAATTTAGTACCTTCTCTCCCAGCTACATCTGGTTTCCCCACATCTGGAGCCTCTCAATTCTAAACATAATAAAACTCCCATTTCCTGTAGAGATGGGAATGGGATATATCCTTGGCTACACATGGAAGACAAGAAGATTGGAAAAGGCATTGGGGGGTGACATCTAACTGCTCAGTACAGATGTGAGCCTTGGTGACTGGTGCCGCTGAATCCCAAACCTTCCCAGAGTCCTGGGGGGAAATGAATTTGTTTTCACTGCTCTCCCCTCTGTCAGCACAAAGATTTCATTTTCCTTGGCTCTTCTGTGTTATTTACCCCTGCTCTGCTTCCTATCTTTGAAACATTTAATTTCTATCTGTGAACACTGTTGATTCCTCTTCCATTCTCTTTATCTTTATGGGTTATTATTATTTCAGTTAGTTTGCTATTGCATCAGTAGAGATTTGAGAGAAGAAAGAAATAAATGCATAAGAAATTTAATGTATATCTATGATTTTTTAAATATTTCTAATATATAGCTAAATCTTGCTTTATTTACATAGACAAAATTATACACCAAATTAAGCAGAGAATACTTATTTTGAAATAAATCCTGTCCTGTCATAAGTACTGATACAAAGAAAGTCTACAAATTATAAAATGTAAAAATACAGGTGTATATTCTATGACTAAACGCAATAATCACCAAATCATAACAACCCTACTCAATTGTCAGCAATAGAAATTATTACTAACTCCTCAAATATTATTATTATTAATTTTATTATTGTTTCTGGTAAATAACTCCTGAAATAAAAAGTAAGTTTAAATAAAAAAGAAATATAAACTCCTTAAAAATGAATGCCAGTGAAGACCCTGCATGTAAAGATGTATGAGTACTCATGTGAATCTGGATAGTCTTAAATGCAACATAGCAGAAAATAAAGAAGATTGAAAAGTAAAAGAAGCAAAACTAAAACTCAAAAGCTAGATAATAAATGAAAATTAAGCTAACATTCTATGAGAATATTTAACAAAGATAATGGGACCATTCAGTAAAGCAGAGATTTTAAAAATGAATGCAACCTCAAAAGCTTGTTTAATTGGACTAATAAAAAAATAAAACTTTTCACAAGACTAATCAAGAAGAAAAAAGGGAGAAAAAAAAAACATTAGAAAAAAATGGATAGATGCACAGTTACTGACAATATTATGAAAGTTTATGAGTAATCTATACACAGCCTTGCGCCAATAAATGTAAACATTTCAATCAAAATTTTAAACATAATGTAAACGGTGAATATCATCTCAGGATGAGATGAGCCACCATAATATACAAATAATCACAGAGAATAAAATGAAAGGGAGTCACATAAAAATCTTTAAAAAGTGTATCAAGTTCAGGCACTTTTATGGGTAATTTCTACCAATCTTTACTGAATATATATCTTATGAACTGTTTCAGATCATAAAAACAAAAATTTAAAGCTCTTCAACTGATTCTGTGATCCTGGCTTAACCTCACACCCAAAATCAGATATTGTTGTTGTTCAGTCACTCAGTTGTGTCTGATTCTGTGGCCCCATGGACTGCAGCATGCCTGGCTTCCCTGTCCTTTACTATCTCCTGAAGTTTGCTCAAACTCATGTCCATTTAGTCGGTGATGCCAACCAACCAACTTATTCTCTGTCATCCCCTTCTCCTCCTGCCCTCAATCTTTCCCAGCATCAGGGTCTTTTCAAATGAGTTAGCTCTTTGCATCAGGTGGCTAAAGTATTGGAGATTCAGCTTCAGCACCAGTCCTTTCACTGAATATTCAGGGTTTATTTCCTTGAGGATTGACTGGTTTGATCTTCTGGCTGTCCAAGGGACTCAAGAGTCTTCTCCAGCACCACAATTTGAAAGCATCAATTCTTTAGTGCTCAGTCTTCATGATCCAACTCTTTACATCTATACATGACTACTGGATAAACCATAGCATTGAATACACAGATCTTTGCTGCCAAAGTGATGTCTTTGCTTTTTAATTTATATGTGCATGCATGTACATGCTGTGTTGTGCTTAGTTGCTCAGTTGTGTCCAACTTTGCAAGTCCATGGACTATAGACTGCCAGGCTCCTCTGTCCATGGGGATGCTCCAGGCAAAAATACTGGAGTGGGTTGCCATGCCATGCCATCCAGGGGATCTTCCCAACCCAGGGACCGAACCCAAGTCTCCCACATTGCAGGTGGATTCTTTACCATCTGAGCCACCAGGGAAGCCTGTATGCATGCATATTTCTCTTCTGTTCTTCTCTCTATCATCCTATCAAAATGGGGACTGCCACGAGGAGGTGGATAAGTCAGAAGGGAATCACTCTGCAGTACGGTTGGTCTCCCCACTCTCCTGAGAGTTTACTAATGAGATGATGCCAAACATTATTGATGGGCACCAGAGAGGAGATGAAGAGGAAGATGTGCCCTCTGAAATCCCAAAGGGGAATTCAGAGCTGAAAGAGAACAAGGGCACCTGATGGAACCCCTGGCAACTCCCAAGGTTTTGGGAGGATGACTCTTGGCATACCTCTGTAGGTTGGGTCCAAGTTACTGGGTTTTCAGCATCAACAAAGACTTGGATGGGAGCTAGAGTTCCCTAAATTCAAGGGTCATTCAGTGCTCAGGAACAAGCAGGGTTGTGGTAATTTGATGCCTTAAGAATCAGAGGTCCTTTTTCTCCTCTAGACACAAAGGAGGCAGGAGAGCTGCCCTGAATCAGAAGTCAGCCAGGCCTCAGTTCGGTTCAGATCTGAGTAATGAGAGTAGCTGAACACAGAGAAGCTCATGCCCTTGGGATAGCTTGCAGCTTCCATAACTTCTGAACCGATCAATATAGGAATGGAATAAGTTTCCATTTTCTGGTCCAACCCCACCTGATGCTCCCTGTGATGGACAGTTTCCTTATCTGTATACTGTGGATGATTCTCATAGCCTGTCTGTGAGAATTGAAAAGCTAAGGTTTTCAATGTGCTCAGCAGTTTTTAGCATATCACTAAATCATGTTCATACATGGCTCAGACGGTGAAGAATCTGCCTGCAATGCAGGAGACTTGGGTTCAATCCCTGGGTTGGAAAGACTCCCTGGAGGAGGGAATGACTACCAAGTATTCTTACCTAGAGAATTTCATGGATTGAGGAGCCTGGTGGCTAGAGTCCGTTGGGTAACAGAGTCGGACATGGGCGACTAACATTTTCTTTCACTTGCAAGCTGCAGGTGATTCTCATAGCCCATCTGGGAAAACTGAAAAGCTAAGACATTCAATGTGCTTAGCAGTCTTTTAGCATATCACTAAATTGCATTCACCCATGTTAAGGATTATTATTATTGTTATTATGAATAGCATTAAATCAAAGGATAAACTGCAAAGCTATTAGAAACAGAGAGATAAACATAAAGAAACAATGTTAGTGGCAGAATAGAGCTGTATTTTTCTAATTTGAGACCATATTTTGTTTGTCCACTTAATGTATCAATGCCACAGAAATTTATTGATAATATTGATTTAATATGTTAAGCTCTACAGAGATACAGAGATAATGCTTGTTTTTTTTTCTAGAGCCCATCAAATATTTACAATAATAATTACTTGATAGATCACTAAGATATCTGAATAAACTCTTTGAATAGGTTAAAATGGTTGCATTCTCTGATTGTAATGCAAACTATATGTAAATAATATAATTTTAAATGAGAAATTACTTGAAATTTAATAAACACATTTCCATGTAACCCAGTAAAAGATAAACTACAACTACAAATATAGACTTTGAAAAATAATGAGATAACAACATAGGAAAACTTATGGGCTGCAGCCAAAGCTGTACTTGTTATTATAGTAATAATCTTAGATGTTTTTCTTATTAAACAAGACAAAAATAAAAACATATACTCTGACTATTTAACTTAGCATGTCAGCAGAAAACAAAAAAGCATAAGGAAAGTAGGAGGAAGGAATTAACAGAAATAACAAGCATAAATATGCAGTCAGCAGAATTGCTAAATAAATGAGATTGGGTTCTCTGAAACGACGAATAAAATATTCAAAACCAAGAAATCTAATCAAGGAAAAATGAGACCAAAATAGGATTGAGAATAAAGACATAATCACAAATATGAAGAGGTTTTATAGACTTTTAAGAAATTTATATGAACAGCTCTGCTAAATATGGAAACTGCATAAAATTCATAATGTTCAGGGGAAACACATTTAGATTGGCTTAAGAAAATCTAGAAAATACAAATAAATCAGAGACTCTAAAAAAAATAGAAAAGTTTTGTCAAAGAACTAGCTCTATAAAGATGCTAGAATCACATCAGAGGATTTTAAAGGCAAGGTTTATCAATCCTGTAAGGGATAGATAATTTCACTGTAATTTAACTCTTCTAGACAATGGGGAAAAAAAGAATTTTTCTCTCTGTTTCTCTCACTCTATCTCTCTTTTTCTCTCACACACACAGACAGACAAACATGCTGAAAAGTTTAAAACAGGATACATTTCAGAAAAGAGAAAATATGATTTTTTCAATATATTTTTGCTTGTGATATGATTAGTTACCTGGAGAAAACAACAGAATCAACTGATAAGTCAACTGGAATTAATGGGAACTGAGTAAGGTAGCACAATATTACATAATAGAAAAATAATCACTAGTTGATCAGAAATAATCAGTTGATAAATGCAATAGAAAATGATCCCCATTTATTATAACATTCCCAAACATAAACTCTCCTGAAATAAACCGAATAAGAAATGTATAATACTCATAGGATGGGGCAAAAAGTCCAATAGACCTTCACTGAAAAAGCAAACCTGACTAGGTAAACTCCTGGTGGGAGAAAGTAGGTGAGTTTTAATCTCTAGGGGAGAGAGGCTGTCGCCAGAATATCAGGTGATCTTGAGGAGATAAGCCTTGAAAATGTCTTTCTGAAGTTTCCAAGAGACATTTTATAAAGGCCATTAACGAGAAATTCCCCTCACCCACAGAAGCCTGAATACATGTAAATGAAGAGAAGTTGGGTGAGGGCCCATCCACACAAGGAAGAAGCTTTGGCCTCTGGCAGAGACCAGCTGATAGTTTCACTGGTTGAGATTAGGTAACCTCAAGAACCAGGCTCTTTACTTGGTGGGAAGTAACAGATGTCACTGAGATGCTGGTAAAGGCTGGAGAACTGAGTTCTCTTTGTGAAGGGAACGTGTACATGCATACATTTCTCTCCCATCTCAGTGAGTCACAGACCCTCTGAGGACACTGCTTTAGATCTTCTGCATTTGGAGCTTACCTTGCCCTCCAGAGACAGGGGTATTCATAGTTCACCATCCCAGGTCTCAGACTCTGGAGTCACCCTACAGGTCTGAGAACTTGATGCATGTGGGGAAACCTCTTTCTGGGAGGGGGGTGGTGTTCTGAGCATCCCTTCCACTGCCCCCAGCCTGTCCTTCAGGCTTAAAGTTAAAGGGAGGAGGATGACTCTTCCATTTGTCAAAAATCTCAGAAGACAGTCAGCCCAGTTGACTCAACTCAGGCTTTCCAGACTGATTTGCTGCGTAATTTCTCAGTCCCCACCATAGTTTATATGGAGCAGATTCCCAGCAGTTATACCAAGATGAACTTGGGGAGTTATACCCAGTCTTCATTTTTAACAATCCTCTTCTTGATTCCACAAGCCACCGTAAATAACAGTGCCAAGTAAAACCTCTGCACTTGTACTTGAAGGACAGCTTCCAGAGAAATGCCTGATCCCCACTTATGGCCAGATTATTAAATGTCTACAGAGAAATTCTGGTCACGCTTGTTTCCATGCAAACAGAGGTCGCACCCCACCCCCACCTTTGCCATCTGCTGGATCCTGCTTATTTCTCTTGGTAGAGTTTTCCTTCTAGCCTCTACATGCAAACACTCCTTGGATCCAAGGATGCTCAATTCTAATCCAACCCAAAGCTGGGGGTAGGGGTGGAAAAGGCACATTCAGATTTTTTTTTTATCGTTCTTGACAGTTAACCTGCAAAGCTAGTTATTTAATTTTATATACTAGCTCAAAGTCACAGTCAGTATCTCAAGGACCTGAGGGGTTTCTCGGAGCCTTCCTGATTTTGTGCAACCAGCCCCTGGCTTCTGTCTGCACAAGGTGTGCAGTCAAGATGAATAAGTGAATAGAAACATGACATCGGAAGGCCCTGAATAGACCCGGTGGTCAGGAGACATTAATCTTGAGGGGTGCCATCTCCCTTCTCCGAGGAGCTAACATTGTCACCCTTCCTGACCACCACACTTCATTTGTCTGGCTAATCTCCCAGAACTTGGGCCTTATGATTCACCCTGGAAGTAGGTTCTGCTCTAGTGGGCCTTTGCTTCTCTGAGTTTTCAGGATGGCACAGATCACTGATATCTCTTCTCCTTCCTAGACATCAGCCTGACATCCTAGATCATCAGGACTGTATGATCCTTCATATCATCTGGGGTCATCTCTCCCCTTTGCTATTTGACCTTAAACAGCCCAGTAGCTGAGGTCAATACCATATACAAAGGGCCTGATTTAGCAAGCATCTCTGAGCACCTACTGCATGCTGGGTTCTTAGCAATATGATGTAAGGATTACGGAGGTGATGAAAACGTGGCATCTGCCCTCTTGTTTATGCTCGGTTAAGGGAGACCCTACCTCTTTCACCTGGCAGAACATGTTCTGCAGTTGAGGTTGTACTGGGCAAGCACAGCAGATGGGGGCTTGCTGCAGCTGATGGGATGGGCGAGGCACTGAGCAATACCTAGGACAGGTGATGGACTCCTGTCAGGTGAGAGGAGTAAGGATGCTCAAAAGTGAGAGGAGCAAGGATGCTCGAAAGAGCATGGGGAACAAGGAGTCTGATGTGAATCAAGCTTCAGATATATGAGGGAAAGAGAATACGGAAAGGTTGTTTCAGCATGTTAAGGATGGGTCTTCCTCTCTTAGAACCGGATAAAGCATCAAGACAGTAGGTGCTGCATTTGCCATCTTGCAAAAGTCTTGAAGTGTCTGATAATTGGTTGCTTATGTAAATGTTGAAGCCCTCAACCATCTTGAGAATATATGAAGGCTTAAGAGACAGGAGATGAGGTGAGATCTATTAGTGGATTTCTTTGGAAAGCTGGATGATGCCTGCAATATCCTCCTCTCCCAGCTTCACCAGGAGATGGGAGAGAAATCCTTCAGTGGGGTCACTTAGGGAGCTTGGTGTGTGGTCCACCACCTGGACACAGGTTTCTGTGTCAACCTGGGAGATTCAGAGGGCAGAAATGAGGGTTGGCTGACTTGGGGTAACTCAGCTCTCCAGAGTCTTCAGGAGTACCTCCCTTGGGCCACACAGGAAAAATTGCAGCCTGCAAGATGCAGGCTCCCCTCCCTGGAGATGGACCACCAGAAACTCAGGGGATGAGACAGAGCGTGATCAGCCAAGGGACATGCATCATCCACTTGATGGAAAAGTTCTTCAGTGAAGAACTGGCAAAAGCAGCCCTCAAGAGCCAGAGTCACCTTGAACTCTCTGCCAGCCAGGTAAGAACTTGCTGAGTGCTCAGCTCTCCTCCCCACTCCCCCACTGTCCGGGACAGAGAAACGTGGACTTGAAAGTGAGAAGGGAGGAAAGTATGAAGGCAGGTTTCCCTGGGAGCCCAGTTGCAAAAGGTCTGGGGACAAGTAGGGGTCTGGGACTGGGAGAAGTCAGACTGGTGGAAAAATTTGGAAATGGATTATCACATGGAGCTGACTTCTTCAATTACTGAATTGAGATTGTCTTATAAATTAAATCTATCGCAAGATTTTTTTTTTTCTCTTCACGAGAGTGATTTCCCAAGCTTTGTGTAGGGGTGAGAAAGGAATATCCCAGCAAGCAGACATAAAGAGACAGAAGGAAGCAGAATATCAAGCCTTCTACTTGTTCCTGTGTGCTGGGTACAGAACTTAAGCCTTGGTTGAAAGTGAAGTGAAAGTGTTAGTTATCAGTTGTGTCTGACTCCTTGTGATCCCATGACTGTAGCCTGCCAGGCTCCTCTGTTTGTGGAATTCTCCAGGCAAGAACACTGGAGTGGGTTGACATTTCCTTCTCCAGGGAATTTTCCCAACCCAGGGACTGAACCTGGGTCTCCCACATTACAGGCAGATTTTTACTGTCTGAGCCACCTGTTTTGAATTTGAAAGAGTCTCAAAATCCAATCTTTTCAGGGGGGTCTAAATTTAATGTTTATAAAATCAGGAGCACTCAGATGTGCTAAAGACACACTTCAGCCCATTTGTGAAAAACAGAATAAACTTCTAAATCTCCTTCTGCATTTTAGTAAGAACCTTACAAAAATGGAGAAGTCATTTTTCAATGCAGTTATGCAGTTTTCTAAATTCTAATGAGTGCATAATAGTCTACTTAACCAATTCCTGTTGGATGGACATTAGGTTATTTCCAATTTTTCACCATTATAAATAATGCTATGATGAATATGCTTATGCATAAATCTTTGTGGTTACCTCTGATTACATCCTATCGTGAAAAGAACAGAAGTGAAATTACTGAATGAATGAAAACATTTAAGGCTTTTGGTACATAATGCCAGTTCTCCCCAAACCTTGTACCAGTTTACAACCCCATGTGTCAGAGGTAGTATATTTCACCTTATCCTCACACTGCCAAACAATGGACATGAAATATTTTAAAATCTTTTCTAATATGATAAAAGATTAATGGTATGTCAAGGTCAATTTATATTCCTTTGAAATCTAGTGAGAATAAATAATATTCTATGTTGACCAAATGTATTTCCTCTTTGATAACTTTTCATGTGTTACTTGTTTTATATTTCAGGGTTCTTTGTCTTATTTTCACCAGTTCATGTGAATATGTGGCATAATAAAAACATTAATTCTTTGTCTTATCTGAAGCAAATTTCATCTACAGTTAATTGTTTACCTTTCAGTAGTAATTTTATACTTGCATGTTTTAAATGTCATGTAGTTAAGTATATACATTTTTTCCTATATGATTCATTCTCCCAAGGCTTTATAGGTACAGAGAAAAAATTCCTGTATTATGATGTCAGATAAAAATTATACCTACAGTATTATTAGAACTATTTAATACACACACACACACACACACACACAGAGCAAGGTAAAAACCAAAGTCCTAATATCAAAACCTAGAACTTTATCAAAATTTTAACAGTAGCTGGAGTTAAGAATTGAATACGTAGATTTTTTTCTTTCCTATTTTTCTCTATATCTCCTATTTTGTGTAATTGGAAACTTGAATATTATATGTGAACCTTATTCCATAAATTCAGATGTGCAAGAAATGTCATATTACTTTCATTAAATCAAAATAACCTGACTTGAGTTTTCATCCTGCAGGGCTGTTGGGAGATTTTCTCTTAACTATTTTGTCCCCTCCCCTCTGGACACACGAAAGTCCTGAAGGTTCACCTAACCGCCATAAAACAAGGGCTTCTAGTCTTCAGCTGACCCTTGTTCTAAGCCCAGCAGATCCGTACCCAAGCTCTCCAATCCCTAAAGAAGGATATCTTCAAACCTGACCTGTCTTGGGCACAGGGTCTTTCCCAAGACAAGGAGCCCCGGGCAGAGGTTCGGGCTGTGTGTGCCGTGCCGGCATGCCTGCGGTCCGAATCCCTGAGGCCCTGTTCCTGTGATCCAGAGCCCCAAACACCACCTGCTTCCAACTCTCCATCATTTGTTTCCTGCCCCTAGCCCTCCCCACCCTCCTTTTCAAACCATTTGCATCTCTCCTCTTTCCCATTCCCAAGGAGCACAGGCCTTTGGAAAACACAAGTCAAGAAGGAAGTTTGCCTTTAGGGAAATTCCAGAATGACTCAAGAAGGAACTTAAGCTTCCCTGGGCAGGGTCTGTAACGCCCACTCTCTCTCCCCCGTCCTTTCTGTAACTGGAAGCAGCCCTGCTTCCCACCTGTCTTCAGACCTAAGGCGCCCTCTGACCCCTGGGCACTCAGAAATACTGCCCCCACCTGGAATATTCTTTTTCCACTGACTTCTCTTTCCCTGACTGCCTTCTACCCCCACTCAAGCCTCAGTTCAAAGGAGCCATCTCGCCTGGGAAGCTTCCCCTTCCCTTCAGATCTGGGAGAGCTTCTGTTCTGTTTTCTCTCTGTACCCTGCACTTGGCCATCCAGAAGATCCATCACAGTGTGTAAACGAGCAGACATATTCCTTTATGTCTCTCTCTAGACTGGAAGCCCCATGAGGCAGGAGCCCTGTCTGAAGTGCAAAAGGTGCTCAGAAGTGAGCAAATGAATAAAGCCACTGGTGTCCCTGCCCCTTCCCATCCACCAGCAAGCTCACCACTGGGTGAGGTTGGAAGTATGGAAAGTATGTTTTCCTTTGTACATCTTTATCACCCCTGTGGCTCAATGCCATGGAATGTTGCCACCTGTTCAAGCACCTGACTCTCCCTGCAGGTCTGTGGGCTGCTTGAAGGATGTGGCTGCGTCTCATTTGTCCTTAATTCCCTAATGCACAGCCCTAGTCATGGCTGCTACACAACACACACCACACACACACACACACACACACACACACAGTGTTCTTTTTGCTTTATTTTTAGTTATAAAATCTTTTTTTAAAGTTATCCATTCTTTGCAGAAAAACTGAAGTTTCATCGCATTGTCAATGTGTATGTGATACAGACATAGATAAAGATAAATATGGGCTTCTCTGGTGTCTCAGTAGTCAAGAATTCACCTGCCAATGCAAGAGATGTGGTTTCAATCCCTGGGATGGGAAGATCTCCTTGGGAAGGAAATGTGAACCCACTCCAGTATTCTTGCCAGGGAAATCTCATGGACAGAGCAGCCTGGAGTGCTATAGCCCATAGGGTCATGAACAGTCAGACATAACTTGGCAACTAAACAGCAACAAAATAGATAAATACAGAAATAGACTAGTAAAATTCTTATTGCATTCATTTGAAGAATCAAGTATGAACAGCTACATACTTTTAGGAAAGAGTTAGGAGTAAGGACTTGCAGTACAGATATTAAAATGCATTATAGAGCCATAGTACTTAAAACTATGTGGTATTGACAAAAGAAATGAACAGATCAATGGACGAGAATTGATAGCCTAGAAACCTTCCCTCAGGTATGCAAGCATTTAATTTATGATAGAACAAGCAACTCACCAAAAGGAAAAGATGGATTATTCAATAGGTGACTTTGGAAATTACTGGCTAATTAGGAAAAACATTCAAGTCATATCCATATATCTCATTCTATAACAGAACCTATTTTAGATTAATTAACTCATTACATTTCAAAAATCAGTTGAAAATAAAACAGCAATTAAGTTGAAAGAAATTTCAAAACCTAAAGTTAGTCTAAGCAATGAAAAGAGGAAAGATTGATAAAACTTTGCAAACATTACTGGCATTTTATGTGAAAATGTATTACCACCATAAACAAAAAAAAAATAGACAAGGATTTTTAAAAGTACCATAGGTGAGGAATTAATTTCCTTCATGTTTTAAAAATTACTTAAAAATCAATGAAAGAGAAAAAAACTAGTTACCTACTAGGAAACAAAATCAATTAGTGATTCTTCTGGGTTGTGAGAATACTAGCAATCTTTACTTTTTATGCTTTTCTTTATTTTCTATGCCTTGCGATAAGTATGTATTACTTTTATAAGCAGATTACAGATCAATAATATTTTAAACCACATATTTACTCCAACAGGGTGAGGTAAAGAGAGAGATACGAAGGACATAAGAGTTTACAGAATATTAATGCAAATGGATAAAAAACATATAAAATGATCACATTCAGAAGTAATTAAATAACAATGTAATAGCAATTTTTAAATGGCAGAGTTTTATAAAAGTGTATATGATTTTATGTGGTGATGGTAAGGAGAAATAGTATTTTTTTGTATATTCTCGTCAACATGTGAATTTAAAAAAATCCCTCTGGAAGGCAACATGTCAATATATATACAAAATATTATTATAAGAACATATTCTTTGATCTAGTCTCACATCTAGGACTTACTCCTTAAGAGTGAATTAGGCAGTTTCACAGTGACTTCAGTACAAGGCAGGGTAATACAGAGCCCAGACGGGGATATTGGTGCCCTTCCATCAGTGGACAGCTGCTCCTCCATCTGAAACCAGATGGTTTCTTTACCTTCCATGACAACCCACCTGGATCTTGGCACCAGGAACGTCTTGATTTTTTAGCCTAAACTTGATGGGTTGTTGTTGTTTAGCTGCTAAGTCTCATCAGACTCTTTGTGATCCCATGGGCTGTAGCTCCTCTGTCCATGGGACTTCCCAGGCAAGAGTACTGGAGTGGGTTGCCATATCCTTCTCCAGGGGATCTTCCTGACTCAGGGATCGAACCTGCATCTCCTGCATTGGCAGGTGGGTTTTCCTTAACTGCTGAGCCTTCAGGGAAGCTGTACCTTGGACAAATCTCTAGGCCCAGCCACATCTCTTGAGCCTCATTGCACTTGGCCCCGGCATGTTTTGCTATCAGCAGCTCCCTCTCTGAATGGGTTAGTCTGATGCCTTGGGGCAGGGGTTTGGGAAGCCATTCTGTAGACCTGGAGGAAATCCTAGACTGTGATCTACACTATGTGATCTTGAGCATGTCACTCCTAAACAAGCACATATCTTTTTTGTGCCAGGCCATGTCAAGATCAATGCTGATGAGGAAGCCACTTGGGATGCACTTTGTATGTTGATTGCTTTATCTCTAAACAATGATAACATGCTTATTCACCTCCCCACTGCCATCTACCATAAGCTGCATCAAAAGTTGATGTCAATCTGCTACACACCCTATGAAATTCTGTAAACCTGTAAACTGTTTTCTTTAGGGTCTCCCAAGTTGTGCTGTGAGAACTGCGGATATGAGAACCACGTGTTTTTTTGTTTATTTGTTTGTTTTACTTTCACCCTTTTCCCTGGCAAAGAGCAGCTAAACACCTTGGAAAGTCCTAGTGATCGCAGACCCAGCTTGGCCCTTCCACGGTCACACTGCTAGAATTTGACAAAGGCTTTCCTGGCACAGCTCTGACCAGTTGTAAAGACAGAAATCCAAGAACCATTCTGGAAATTTCCATCTTGATCAAATCATCCCCATTACCATATGTGGTAATGTCCTTGTTGATCACCATCACCATGTCTTTGTTGATACCTACTTTCCTATAAATTTCAGAATACTGGGTGCAATTCTTGGGAGTCTTTCCTTTGCTTTTAGGATAGAGACTGACTTTTCATAAAGGCGGGAACGTGCAGACCCCTGCCTACCTGCACCACTGCCCTCCAGCCTGGAGGCTGACATCAGCATACCACATACTCCCACCCCAGGACCTTTGCACAACATGCTTCTCTCACTCAACCCCCCTTGCCTCATTGCTTTTTCTTACATACTAATGTTTGTTTCCTACTAATCTCGTAAGTGGCCTCAGAAACATTTGTTCCTTAGAGAAGTCATCCTTGACCCCAAGGTTGGACCAAAGCTTCTCTTAACGTAGTCCCTGTTATAGTTCACACAACTTTTCTATCTTAAGCTAAGTATGTTCCAACTAGTATGATTTCCTGATTCTGTGCTTATATTATGAGATGTTTGATTTTAGGCTATAATGTTAATGTCTTATTCAGGAGGTAAGCTCCACAAGGCCAGGTTCCTATTGAATGAACGGATAAATGAATAGAAAGAGGCTTGACCAGGACCAGTTCTGGAGCCTGGAAGAGCCAAGGGATGGCCAAATTGAGCAGGGTTTGCCCATGGGCTGGTGGAGAGTGTCTCGTATGTGATCTGGACATGTTCCCCTGAACACATGAAGATAGGACAGAGAAAACGGTGTGTGCTTCTAGAAAAAGATTTTCCAGAAGTAGAAAATAAAAAGAAACTCAGTTCCTGCGCCCACAGCTTGTGAATGGTCTCTCTCTCCATCATAAAACATTGATTCTATCTTGTGCTCTTTTCTGTGCTTTGCCTTCTCTAGTGAGTGCTCTGTGTTCTAAATGTTAAAATGAACCCAATGGACTTGACTGCTCTCATCTTTAACCAGAAACGTAATTGCCTCATTAACCTTTAGGGGGAGGTTTGACTTTGCCCCCCAAAGGTTGGAGGCCCAAGTTTCTGGGCATGCCTATGGCCTCAGCTCAGTTGGTTGGCCAGAATTAATGGGAGATCAGCGTCATGGGGCAGAAATCTCATTGGCTGGCTAGGGAAGAAGGCATTATTGATTTCCATGGCAAAATGCTCTAGCTCCTTTGCATTTGGGGGTGTTATCTAAACATTTATGCACCTCGTTCTTCTGACACGTGAGGAAGCCCAGAGGCCCAGGAAATTCAGACTTCTGGTTTGTGAAGAGGAAGAGTGATTCCTTGTGATATTCCTTCTGGTTAAGCTCATCTTATGAAGACAGAAAATAAAGATAAAAATGAGGTAAGTGGCTCCACTGGCTAACACTTTGGTAACAAGAAGTGGGAGCTAGTTTTGCACAAATATTTTTGTTTATCCACAGCAAAGCTGGACTTCTACCCCCAGTATCTGAGCAGAGGATCTGCTGGGCAAATCCTCTTGGGGAAGTAAGTTGGTCTGATATTAGCAAAATTTTCTGGATGATGTGAGATTTCTCAGCCCTTGGAAGGAAGTGTGACAAACCTAGTTGGAACCATGGGGTGTCTGGCTGTTTGTAGAATAATTTACAGAGATTATCTCACTTAATCCTCACACAGCACTTGCAAGACAGACATGATGAGTCCACTGAGACTAAAAGATAAAGCAATCCTCCTTGGTAAGCAAGATACCAGAGACACAACAATCCTACTTACTCCGTTCAAGGTCTGTTCTTGGCTCTTGCTAAGACCACGTGATATAGCTCTGCCACTGGCATCCTTGTGAAATGTGTGGAGGCCACAGACATGCCACTGCTGAGCCTCTCCAGTTATAAAGTGGACATCAGTTCAGTTCAGTCGCTCAGTTGTGTCTGACTTTTTGCGACCCAATGGACTGCAGCATGCCAGGATTCCCTGTCCATTACCAACTCCCGGAACTTGCTCAAACTCATGTCCATCACAAAACCCCAATTATAAAGTGGACATAAAACCCAGCTATGAACTGGACATAAAAGCATCTCCAAGAAGATGGAGTTTTCTGGAGCTTCTTCTACCATCTAGTTGGTGGCCCTTAAAAATACTAAGCATAATGAAAAAGCATTTTTAATAGGCAAAGGTCAAATGTGGAAATTTAGATCACATCATACAACTTGACAAATTCTCCTGACTTCTGTTCCAAGCCTTTCTTCCTGGTGCTCAAGCCAAGACAATCCCATCATGGCTGGGCTGCTGCCACACCATTGGTGAAAACAGCCAGGCATTCATTCATTCATCCTTCAGGCCTTTCCTCAGTGCTTCCTATCAAGACACAGGGGCGTCCATCACTGGTTCTGCCCTCTTGTTGATCCTTGGGTGTAGTGTACCTGTCCAAAGACGTGCAAGTGGCCACATGCAATATGAACCAGGTGCTCTGGAGCCCAGAGAAGGGCCCTGGCCTTGTTCAGCAAAACTTGCAGCCTTTCTCACAAGACTCCAGGTGAATGGGTGCATAGACTCCCTCACACCTGCTCCCTGGGGTCCAGTCTCCCCTCTGTGAAACGCTATTCCCCCATATCACTGCAGGGTTTGCCTCTGGCTCCTAGGGTGCCATGGAGAGTCACAGGCATGCCCTTGAGGGATGGGAATACTTTAGGTCGAATAGAACTCGTACTGATGGTCTATGCAGCTGGTTCTCACTCCTGGCATGGTCATAGTGGTCTCCATGTCCCACCGGAAGATCCATGCTTGCCACTGTCAAATATCTGATAGTTTAGCTCAAAACACTTAATATTTTAGTTTTTTTTTTCATTTAGAGACAGAGAGTTGCGTTAATTATAGTCCTCAGGTCAGGGCACTTTGTCATGGTCTTCAATGTTAGATCTCTTATTTTTATTTTTGTTTTTCCCACAGTGTTTTATACAGCAAACTTGAAAGACATTTACAGTGAACATCTGTACACCTTCCACCTAGATTCTACCTCAATACATCATTACAGTTTTGTTATTCTCTATCAATCCAAACTTGTATCCATCAATGAATATACTTTTGGGGTACATTTAAAAGTAAATTACAGACTTCAGTACACTTTCCTGTAAATACTTCACTATTTACTTAAATATTTGCTTTCAGCTCTTTTGTCCTTTATTGTAAAAATACATATACAATGAAATGCATGAACAATAAATGTATTCATTGTGGAGCTGGGGTAAATATACCAGTATATCCCTCTTATCAAGATACAGAACATTATCGTCACCCTAGAAATATCCTTAATTCCCTTTCAATTCATCTTCTACAGCATTCCTTAAAGGCTGCCACTGTTCTGAATTTTTTCCACCATAAATTAGCTTTCCTTGCTCTGAACCTTCATATCAATGAACTGATAAGAACACACATTCTTTTGCTCTTCTTTCACTCAGCATAACATTTAGAGATTCATCTGTGATGCTTTACACATCAATATTGTCTTCCTTTTTATTTCAGAGTAGAATTCCAGTATATGTATAGTCCATGGAATTCTCAGGCCAGAATGCTGGAATGGGTAGCCATTCCCTTCTCCAGGGGATCTTGCCAATCCAAGGATCAAACCTGGGTCTCCCGCATTGCAGGTAGATTCTTTACCGCTGAACTACTAGGGAAGCTTATATGAATATACCCCAGTTTATTTATCCATCTTTTTAGGACACGGCCACCTTTTAAATCAAGCTTATATGACGAAGTCTTGGTGTAAACATATGTTTCATTTCTCCTTAATAAATACCTAGGAGGGAAATTAGGTCACAAGCTACATATATGTTTAGTTTTATAAGAAAATACCAGAAACTTTTTCCAGAATGGATGTACCATTTTACCTTCCCATCAAAAATTCACGAGAGTTCTGGTTGCTCCATATCCATGCCAATATTCAGTGGTGTTAGATTTAGTATTGTGTATTCTGACAGGTAATCAGTGGTATCTCATGGTAGTTTTAAAATGCATTTCTCTAAAAAAGAATGATGTTAATATTATTTCATACATTTATTGGTCATCATTTGTCTTTGTGAATTATCTGTTTAAAAACATTGTCCATTTTTAACTCATTATTTATCATTTTATTATTGAATTGTGAGAATTCCCCACACCTATCTTTTGTGAAAAATATTTTATATATATATTTTTTCTAGTCTGTGGCCTCCCTTTATTAGTGGTTTATTTTGATGGGCAGATATTAATCATTTTGATGACTGCAAATCATCATGGCTTCTTTTTCTTGGTCATTGTTCATGGTGTTCCATCAAAGAAATTTTTGCCTACTCTCATTTCACAAAAATATTCTGTTTCGCTTTAAATCTTCATAGTTTTTGTTTGAATGTCTAAGTGTATAATTGAATTACTTTTGTGTGTGATATGAGGTAGGAAATGGGTCTCACTTTTTCCGTATGAGTATCCAGATATTCGAGTGCCATTTGCTGAGAGGACTTCCCTTTCCCCATCATATTGTTTTGGCACCTGTGTCAAAAATCAAAGAGTGGTATAAGTGTGAATCCATTTCTGGGTTTATCCTCTTTCAAAAATAAGTATTTTCTTTTATTCCTATTCTCCACATCCATTTCCTTCCTCCAAAATGAGATTCCATTGCAATGTGTTTAAAGCATCCATTTAATTTGTAAATGTTCTTGTAAAATATGTATTTTTACTTTGTGCATAGGTATTTTAAATTATGCATATAGTACCTAGCTCTGTATTTTAATTATATTTATGGTTTACCTTTTAAAAATAAGATATATACATACATCACATATATATTTTAATTAATTTTTATTAGAGTATGATTGCTTTACAATGTTGTGTTAGTTTCTGTTGTACAGTAAAATGTCAGCTGTGTGTATATATATATCCTCTCCCTTTGGATTTCCTTCCCTTTCAGGTCAACACAGCACATTAAGTAGACTTCCCTGTGCTATATATATATGTTCTCACTATTTATCTATTTTATACATGATATCAATAGTGTATATGTGTCAATGCCACTGTCCCAGTTCCTCTCACCCCTCCTTCTCCCTTCACATCATGTATTTGTTCTGTATGTCTGTGTCTCTATTTCTACTTTGCAGAAAAGATCATGTATACCATTTTCATAATTTCCACATATATATCAACACATTAATTGCTGTTCAGTCACTCAGTCATGTCCGACTCTGAGACCCCATGCACTGCAGCATGCCAGGCTTCCCTGTCCTTCATCATCTCCTGGAGCTTGCTCAAAGTTGTGTCTGTTGAGTTGGTGATGCCATCCAACCATACATTAATATGTGATATTTGTTTTCTTCTTTCTGACTTACTTTACCTGTATGACACTCTCTAGGTCCATCCATGTCTCTACAAATAACTCAATTTTGCTCCTTGTTATAGCTGAGCAATATTGTATGGTATGTATATATCACATCTTCTTTACCTATTCCTCTGTTGATGGACATTTAGGTTGATTTCATGTCCTGGCTATTGTAAATAGTGTTGCCATGAATGATGGGGTGCATGTATCTTTTTGAATTATGGTTTTCTCTGGGTATAGGCCCAGAAGGGGCATTGCTGGGCAATACGGCAGCTCTATTTTTAGTTTTTTAAGGAACCTCCATGCTGTTCTCCATAATAGTTGTATCAGCTTACACTCCTACTAACAGTGCACAAAGGTTCCCTTTTCTCCACATCCTCTCCATCATTTATCGTTTGTATGTTTTTTGATATGGCCATTCTGACTGGTGTGAGGTTATACCTCATTATAGTTTTGATTTGCATTTCTCTAATAATTAGTGATGTTGAGCATCTTTTCATGTGCTTGTTGGCCATCTGTTACCTATATATTTTTAATGAACCACTGACATTATTGTGAGTGCATCTTACCCATCCAGTTTCAGCAAAACACTCTATTTTCTGTGCTGTGGTATTTTACTTCTCTACTCTCTCATTGATGGACATCTGCTCCCCTTCTATTTTCTATCACCCAATCCATACTGCAGTGGCATTCCCATGCAGTTCCTGGAGATCTGAATGAGAATTTCTTTGTGGTCAAGAAGATTGCATTTTCTAAAAATGGCCACCACAACACATCCCATCCACCCACTTTTCTATGACATGATGTTGACTCCTTGGCCACCCCCCTGTTGAGAGCTGGAGTCTATGTCTTCTTCTCTTGATCCTGGATGTACCTTTGTAACTTTCTTGAGCACTAGAATAGAGTGAAAATGAAGCCATGTAGCATCTGAGGCAAGGCTAGAAAAGTGCCATGCATCTCTTCCCTGACCATTGGCTCTTTGGAACCAACTACCATGCTGAGTGAGAGCCAAGTAACATGAAGAGATCACAAGTCAGAAATCTGCCCAACAGCCTCGACCAGGACACTAGCTGATGGCCAGGAACAGGTTCCAGACAAGAGAGTTGGTGTCTGATGGTTCTATCCCCAAGCTATCAAGCATCTGCCCCCCCCACTCCAGCCTTTGAGTCACCCTCACCGGTGCCACAAAAATTAAAGATGGTTTTCTCAACCAAGACCTGCCCAAATTGAAGACTGGTGAGCAAAATGATGATTTTTTTTTTTAAAGCCACAAAGTTATACAATGGCTTGTTTTGCAATAAAAAATAGCTGGAGTGTATGGACTCAATTTATGCATCTTGATTAAATCTTATAGATCATGCCCACAGAAGGCCATGGGATCTACTCTCCCGCTGTCAGAACAAAATGCCCCTCTGCCCTCACATTCCTGCTCCTACTTAGTATTGCCTCTTACTAACGCTTGCCTAATAGTTGCCAAGTAATAGATCATTAATTTAATTCGTATTTGTCTGATTACTAATGACTTTGAACATTTCTTGGTATGCTGATTAGCTTTTGGTTTTCCCCTTCTATAAATTGCCTGCTCATATGCTTCCTTCCTTTTTCTAGTAGGTTGTTATCTTTCTATCTGTTTTGTAGTCTTGATACAAGTCTCTTATCAATGGTAGACATTGCAAATATCTTTTTGTTTTCAGTCATCTATTAGCTTTGATAGTTATCTTCTGTATTTAGCAGACAAATGATAGTATCAACAGGGGAGATTCCATGAAGAAGGAACCCTATCTGTGCCTTAATTGCCCTAAATACCTCAAAGGAGTTCTCAATAACATTTTCATATTTTCTTACATTTCTATATAATTTTCCAATTTAAAAAATAGGTGCATATATATGTTTGTTTAATCATCAGGATAACCCTGAAAGATAGTTATCATCACTTTCCTTGTCCATTTTACAACCTGATAAATGAAGAGCTAGCTATTTGAAGTGACTTGTCCAAGGTCACACAGCTCTTAAATGTCATTTCAAGAGAAACAGGCTCCACTCTCCAGGGGTCCAATGGAATAGGATGAGTGCAGAGAAAGGACTTTCACTGAGTTGGGTGATGGCCCAGTGCCTTAGGAAAGCAAGTGGCTGCTGAGTGCATCAGAGTGACTCAACCCGAGGGTCAGGTCTCTGGGGACAGGCCCTACCTCAGTGACCAGCTCCATGTCTTATGTAAGTAACATCTCCCCTTTATGCCTTGATTTCCATACCTTGAACTCAGCAGTGATAATGAAGTTTACCTCTCAAATGAACTGTGAAGATTAAAAGAGGTAACAGATGAAAACTGGAGAGTATTTTTATCCTAAAACTATAAGGAGTCAGTTTACCTGGGGAAAGACTTTAGGTATGTCAGAATTTCAAGCTCAGCTCAAGCCCTAAAAGGCTGTGTGACCTCAGAGAAACCCTTTCCCTCTCTGGGCCCCTGGTTGCTCCCTAAGCCCTTCTGGCTTAAGGATCATCTTGAACTTGAGATAGAGCCAGAATTTGCTCCCACGAAAAAGGCTGATACATGCCTGTGTGTGTGTAAGTGTGTGTGTGTGTGTGTATGTGTGTAAGTGTGTGCGCGCGCTTGTGCTGTGTGTACATGTCTGTAACTGCATGTGTACACATGTTCATGGGCATGTGAGCATGGATGGACATTTTAACTTGTATAAGTGTGAGCATGTATTTTTGAACATGTAAATGTGTATAAATATGAAGAGGGTATTATATATGGAGCAAAATACTCTTTCTGAGCATCAGTATATGTATACCCTACCCCTGCATTTCCTTGATTATACTCCAAACCCCTTCCGTCTCAGCCTGGACATTTACAAATCCCTCTTTCACTGTTTTGGGAGTTGGAGGAGGGTACAGAAAGCAGGTAATAAGGACCAGTGAAATGGAAATGACCAGGGCAGAATGGAAAGGTCAGGCTACATTCTTGCATTCATTTTCAAGCTCTCAAGATTATATATAAAAAAGAGAAGCTGAGGCTGGGCGTACAGAAGAAGGAGAAGGAGCCAAACGGACAGGAGCAGACAGAGCCCAGAGCAGAAGTGCCGAAGCTTGAAGGGCTGTGTGACGCGGTCCTTGGTACCCAGCAGCGAGCACTGCGCCCGCTCACCAATTGCCCCCTCAACATCCGGTCTCAGGGGCTACCTAGAGGGGTGTCTGGGCTGTGTGTGGGTGTGTGTGTGGCTTGGTACATGGGGCTGAGCACAACTGTCTCTGCTGTGAGGAAAGAGTAAGGATGAGGGCTGTCCCCCTAGCCCCGGGTCCCGCTGGTCCAGGCTGGGATGGATGTGAGATCATCACTCCCTCTCCTTCGGCCCCCTGGGGCTCTGCGCCTGGCCTGTTCCTGCTGCCACACAACTTCCAGAGCCACCTGGGCCTGGCAGTTTGTCACCACTAAAAGCCTCATATCCTGCCTCCCCCTGCACTATTAATCTTGGAAAAACGCATTGTCAAGACTAATGAAAAAGGGGAAGCCACGGAGGAGAAGGTGTCCACACCTCAGGCTGACAGTTGTCAGGCGAGCTGCGGCGGTATCCTGCTGGGGACAGAGCTGGAGGGACAGAAGCAGTGGGGAGTGCCCAGGGCGGTGGGTGGGCAGTGGGAGCTCGGAACCTGGGCACCGGTGAGCCCGCACCCGCTGAGAGCAGGTGGCCCGCCGTGTGGCTGGAAGGAGGACAGAGGACAGGAGTCTTGGGGCCTGGAGAGGACATGGAGCAGCGGGACACTCCCAAGGAGAAGGGCCTCCCGACCAGGCCTTCTCACTGTGACTGAAACATTCTGGAAAAGAAGCCTCTGACAGCTGGCACTGAGCTCCCAAGCCTGCCCGTCTCTGGTCCCTCTGAGGTCACTGGGAGGGGTTAAGATTGAATTCTGATTAAGGGCCACAAGCTAGCAGGCTTCAGACTTAACCTAGTCCAAAGCTTTCACTTGGTTTATGGAATGTTTAAAATTCTTTGAATCAGCTATAAAGTTTGAAACTGGGATATTCCATGTAAAGAATCAGATTTGCAATTTCTCTTGAAAAATTTAAGCAGCCTCGCCATTTGGCATAAAAAAGGATGAAATAATGACATTCGCAGCAACATGGGTGGACATGGAGATTATCATACTAAGTGAAGTAAGTCAGACAGAGAAAGACAAATACCATATGATACCACTTATATATGGAATCTAGGAAGATGATACAAATGAACTTATTTACAAAACGGAAACAGGCTCACAGTCTTAGAAAACAAACTTACCATTAGCAAAGGGGAAAGGTCGGGGGGGGGGATAAATTAGGGGTTTGGGATTAACATGTACACACTACTATATGTAAAACAGATCATCAACAAAGACCCAGTGTATAATATAAAGAACTCTACTGAATACTTGGTAATAATCTATCTGGGAAAAGAATCTGAAAAAGAAGTGTGTTAGTCACTCAGTTGTGTCTGATTCTTTGCGACCCCGTGGATTAGAGCCTGCCTGGCTCCTCTGCCCATGGGATTCTCCAGGCAAAAATACTAGAATGGTTTCCATTTCCTTCTCCAGGGGATCTTTCCAACCCAGGGATTGAACCTGGGTCTCCCACTTTGCAGGCAGACTCTTTACTGTCTGAGCCACTGGAAGAGCTGAAAAAGAATGGATGCATGTATATGTATAACTGAACCACTTTACTATATACCTGAAACTAACAAAACATTGTAAATCAACTATACCCCAATATAAAATAAATTAAATTAAAGAAAGGAAATATGGTCATTTGGGACAGATTCTACCATATGGTGGACATCAGTCACAGCTGCAAAGTCCTGACTGGCAGGCAGAGCTCCCCAGTGACCCTGGACCCAGCAATCCTTACCACCCAACCATCAGCCACACAGGCTGCTGCTGCTCACCGCAGCCAGTAGAGAGGGCTTCCCACCCTGTGGTCCTCTCTCTCTGTTCTTTTCCCGCCTTGTGCTGATGCCTTGAAAGTAGCTGGAGTTTTGTTACTGTGAAAATCTAGTGGACTCTCTTTCAACCTTTGCCTCACAACTCTTTCTTCTGTCCCATTTCACCCCAGGGCTAGTTCTCTCTTCAGCCAGTGATGCTATTCAGAGGCCTCCCACTAAAGTTTCAAATGAGCCCAAAGCTCACAAATTTCATCTCTTACCCCAGCATCCCCCTTGTATTTTGTCCAGGAAGGAGACTAAGGGCATGGAGCACATCCGAGAGTCAGACAGCTGATCCTTTGGAAAGTGGGTCCTGAATATCCCCCATACCCAGATGTGTGCTCAGATGTGGCCCCAAGGAGAAAGGAGTATCCAAGGCCATGAACATGGTATGCCCAACACTGTGAGAGAGTGATCAAGCCCAGAGAGACACAGAGGAAGCCGGGGTCAATCAGGAAGGCTTCCTGTAAGAGGAAGATGCAGTGGTTAAGAGCATAGGTGTTGAGGATTTGATCTTTCATGACCTTGGGCATGTCATTTAGCCTCTCTAGAACTCAGCTTCCTCACTGGAAATGAGGCTGATGAAGGTGTCTACACTCTGGCCTATATCCAGCCCCACCTGCTACAACTCTCAACTTCTCTGTCTTTTCTCCCTTCAGCATCATGACTTGCTGGAATGAGCTCTTCCCAGGCCTTCTTAGGGCTGGTCCTCTCTGCCCTGTGTGCAGTTTTCAGCCTTAAGGATTGAACACAAGCCATATTGGAGGGGACCAAAAAATACTTTTTGTTTGGATGAAAGTGTGGGAGCTGCTGTTGAAATTACTGTGGAGGTCAAGGCTATTTCTAGGTAGAGGTGATGAAGGAATCAATCAGTAAGATGTTGCTTGCAGGTCGAAAAGCAAAATATTTGGCCAAAGTAGTTTTATAACATTCCTTCTACTTCTCCATGTCCCAAATTCCCTCCACTACATTTGGAGTGGAGGTCTGCAGTGCTTGGAGACAAGAACTCGAGAAAGTTTTACTAATCTTGGGCTTCCCTGTGGCTCAGATGGTAAAGAATCTGCCTGCAATGTGGGAGACCCAGGTTCGATCCCTGGGTCAGGAAGAGCCCCTGGAGAAGTGAAAGGCCACCCGCTCTAGTATTCTTGCCTGGAGACTTCCATGGATAGAGGAGCCTGGCAAGCTATACAGTCCATGGGGTTGCAAAGAGTCAGACATGACTGAGCAACTAACACACACTTTACTAACCTTAAACAAGCAAAGGCATACCCTAGACCAAGGAAAACTGGGCAGCCGAAAATGAGCTAAGGGTCAGAGTGACCTCCAAGTGGAATAAGAATCACTAAAGCTGCACCATAATTTTAAAAACATCTATATCATGTAAAAGTGAATCTTAGTTTCATTGTGAGTCTCACATCCCATCGGCATCTGGAGATAATGGTATCCTTCCCGCCTACTCCTATGCCCTCTCCATCACCCAGGAAAAGTAGCTGTGATGATGAGCAGAGAGCAGGACAGCCCCTCGCCCATGCGGCCTTGGGTGGAGTTTCTGTCTCTAGAGCCTCTTCAGGTCATCTGTATGGCTGGAAGTGTCCCATTTTCCTCATAGGAATAAGGAGGAAAGTACCATTTAGTCCCTGGCTGGATTCTGATATTGGATCAATCAGACAGCATCCTCTGAAGGTCTGAGCAGTCCTCAGATACAGGCACAAGTATTTTAACATCTGGAGGCAAACTCACTGGTGTCATTTTCCCAGCTTCTCTGTATCTGCCCTTTCCACGAGCACAGAGGAATCTTCCATTTCAGTGACCTTCTCCACCCATATTTCATGACTTGGTGACAGTCTTCTCCTTTGGGTTTTGAGCTGAGGCCACATCTCCACCTTCAGTACCATTGTGCCTCTTCTGCAAGCTCTTTGCACCTTTCCAGTGAGTTGGGGGCTGGTCAGACAGAAGAGGCTGTGACAAAATCCATCACTTTCCCCCATTACTTACCGAGATCCTGGCTCTGTGAGGTTTCTTCTACTTGGTGACTTTCCCCCAGGAACCAGGGGCATTGACACTTCATTTCCTCCCCTTAAGGAATTTTTTGCCAAGAGCCTGGTGGTCTCATTGTTTGGTGCTGTCCATGCTTGCAGTCAGGCTATATCCTACCCATACGTACACCCCCAGAGTGCTGGGACAGTGTGGGCACAGAAAAGGAGTGTAGTGGCTACTTGCAAAAAGGATGCATGAGTTACAGAGACACCCCTAGACCCACGCTGCACATGTGTGGAGATTGGGTCATTTTCACAGAGGTCACAGTTGGGAGAAGATGAGAGCATGACCCACACAGACTGTACTTTGGCACCCTTGAATCTCCCCACCAGACTCATCTGTGCTACGATTTAGCTGCTTCAGTGTTTCAGTCACTCTACCAGGGTTGTGAGACACAAGAAAGAAAAGAAGGAAGGGAGGAAAGGAGAAAGAAAAAAAGATTTCTTTCAAATTAATTAATTACGTTTTTTTCTTATTGCAATAGAGTGGGCATACAATATCATGTCAGTTTCAGGTGCCAAGACTTCTTTTGAATAATACAGAGAGACCCGAGTGGAGTGTGAAATCCAAATATATATTTTTAAAAACACAGAAAGGAAAACCATCACAGGTTTGTTGGCAAATTTGCTGTTCCATTCAAGCCCTGTCCCTAGTGTCCATCACCCTGAAGTCAGGATGCCCCACCTGGGAGCAGCCAGGGGAAGCCTGCGTTCTGCCTTGGTTACTGTGAGAGCCTTGGGATAGGCATTAGCAGAAACCATCCTTTCGCGCCCTGTTTTCTGTAGAGGAATGTGGACCCCTCTGGCTAACCCTGGGATGTGAATCGTATGACCCAGCTCTTAAATTCTCTCACTGTTCCTCCCCTTTGTTGCCTCCCAGAGTTAAAAATCCCTCTGCACAGTTCTACCAAGGTGGGCTGTGTCCGTCCGTTGTGTTTACAGGTTTCACACTTTGTTGTCTTCAGCTGTTCGGGGGAGCCCCTTGCCGCATGAGGCGGACTCTGGAGAGCCGCCTGTGGCGAGGGTAGACAAAGGTGCGTGGTGGTTTCCTTAGTAACCTGAGCTCGGGGAGGTAGTCTAGCTGGGAGCGCAGGGCTCTCATGGGTGGGTTGGGGCTGGCCTCTTTGTCTGGGTTCTGGGATGGATGCTGGCCTGACTACGCCCAGGAAAATCTCACAGAGCAGTGGTTTGAGTGACATCAACAGCATCTCTGTGGAGAGACAGGAGCTTTACTCTGGGTCTGCAACTACAAGGACTGTTGGCCTCCTCAGTTAAATCAGAGGAAAAAAACACCCTGTCAGTCTGACCATCGACCATCATTTAAGCAACTCAAACCTCAAACACCTCCTCCCCTCAATGCGCACCTCGCATTGGCTCCATCCAAGGACAAGGGCCCCCAGAGCCTCTTCAGACCCTGGTGTTAATGGCTGTGGCTGTCAACCTGGAGGAGCATGCACCAACATCCCCTGGAGGGCCGGCCCCACCCCCAGGGCTCCAGATTCAAGAGGTTAAGTGGGTTTGAGAATTCACATTTCTAACTAGGACCCGAGTGACGTTGACATTGATCATCTGGGTAGCACAGTCACCATGGTCTGAGATAACTGGTCTTGTGGAAAGTCATACATTCTGGGCCAGGCCAGACATTTCCATGCTCTTCCTTCTCCACCTGTTTTTCCCCTCTCCCCAGAGTCAGGTCGACTGGACAGAGTCTTTTTGGAGGGAAGGTACTACACATGCTTCCCTTGTTCTCCATCTGCTCCTCTCTCTTCCTTGATCATACATCTTACCCTTTGGCTATTTGGTCCTTGGTCTCTGAACAAGTGTACTCATTGAGGAGATGCTGTGTCCATCCCACAGGCATCTTCTGCTGACTCCTCTGTCCGAAGAGGTCTCAAGGCGGGTGATTGGAAAAGGTTTGAAAGTGTCAGTCACTCAGTCGTGTCCAACCCTTTACAACCCCATGGACTATAGCCCACCAGGCTCCTCTATCCAGAGGATTTTCCAGGCAAGAATACTGGAGTGGATAGCCTTTCCCTTCTCCAGGGGATCTTCCCAACCCAGGGATTGAACCCAGGTCTCCCACATCACAGGAAGATTCTTTATCATCTGAGCCCCCAGGGAAGCCCTGGGAAAAGTTTGGATGATTCCAAATAAGGCAGTTGGGTGAATCGCCCTGGTCATTTGGAGGAGGACAGTGAGCTAAGGCCAAGAGCAGAGACTCTGAGATGCAGGATGAGCTGCAGGATCATACCAGGGCTGGGGAGGAGGTAGGGCACGGACTCAGGAGCTAGAGCACGAGACACAAGCAAAGGAGTTAGAGTTCAAAGTCAACTGGGGAGGGAAACAGCACAGTCAGTATTGCCGCTCAACCATCTCTTAGGATAGCCCCTTTAAGATCTGAGGACCCTTGACAATCGCATCCCCCATTGCAGGCATACACCCCCCATCCTGAACAGTGCAGCATCAGCCACTCTGCTGAATTCTAAGTTTTTCTTTTCATTTCTTGAAAGTATTTTTTTCTGTAAGTCATGTGGATAATTGAATTCTCATAGTTTCTTCTTGCATAGGATACAACACGACTACATTCACCTTTGGGGAGACGACCATACAGATGATAAATTGTGCAAGCCTGGCACTTTAGAGCATGAAAGGGAGCACATTTATAACTATGGGACAACAGGCAAGTCTGATTCTGTGCCAGATCAGCCAAGCCTCCTGGTTATTCCTCTCTAGGAGCTGATGGTGACCAGAGAGACGCTGTGGAACACATTGTCCAAGTCCTCCCAGACAGCGAGGGAGAGGAAGAGGAGAGGGGTAGAGAGGCCCACCACCACTGACAGGGCAGAGCAAGACCCACATGATGCAAAGCAAGACCCAAGATCCCCAGCCACACAGACCGGGAGAGACCATCCACAAACTGATGGCACGGCTAAGCTGAAGAACACTCCTGGAAAGGTGGGGTGCTCCTGATGTTTTTGCTGCCTCTGCGAGGAACTGTTGTGTGACTTTGGGAACTCTCTTCACCTCTCTGGGGTGCATCTCCTCATCCATAAATGGGAGTGCTGGTTCTCTGATATCTTGGAGGTGTTAGGGCATTGTGCTCACATGCTGTACTTCAATAGCACAACACTGGTTTGATTTAGAAAGGAGCTGGCCAACTGTCCTGTGGTCAGTATGACCCACCACTTGCTTTTGTCAGTAAAGTTTTATTGAAACATGGCCATGCTCTTTACATATTGTGTATGACTGCTTTCATGCTAGTAATGGTTAAGTTGAGTCATTGTGACATAGACCTTATGCCACATAAAGATAAAATATTTACTATCTGGCTCTTTGCACAAAAGCTTTGCCAATTTTTGCTTGAGAAGAAAGACAGACAATGATAAATCAGGCTGTAAAGAATTTAAGACTCAAGAGGGTTCATGTTGAAATGGGAAGCTGACTCAGTCCTGATGACCCTCTGGCATTTCCTGATGATAAAAAAGACATTTTGGGGAAATTTTTCAAAACTTTTCTTCTGTTAACTTTTATTAGGAAAAAGAAAAGTGTCTGTGATTTTGCCCACCAGAGGCTTCCACTGTCAACAAATTTCTTATTTTACAAAGTTGCAATTTCTTGTTTTACAACATTGAAATAAAAAAATTTTGTATCTTGGTTTTCACATGTTATATAACATAAATGTCTTCCTTTTGATTAAAATGTCTTCTTTATTGGCAAGATTAATGCCTTTATAATATTCTGTTTGGGGGTATATCCTGATACTAACAGCTGACTCATTGGAAAAGACCTTGATGCTGGGAAAGATTGAAGTCAGAAGGGAAAGAGGACGACAGAAGATGAGGCATCACTGACTCAATGGATATGAACTTGGGCAAACTCTGAGAGGTGGTCAGGGACAGGGAAGCCTGGTGTGCTGCAGTCCATGGGGTCACAAAGAGAAGGTCATGACTTGGTGACTGGACAACAACATGGTTGACTTACTCATTCTCATGTTCAACATTAAGTCTTTTACTTTTCTACTTGTTGTGTTTGTGAATGGAGAACATCACTGTGCTCAATGCAAGCTGTTTCCTTAGGAGAAATTTATGAAAAAGACTCCACTCAGTCAATGAAACAATTATCTGTTAACCCCATTGCTCAATTTATTGAAGAGGAAAAATCACGAAGTGGGCTTGAGGCTGGGTTCTGCTGTCTTTCCACTCTGGGAACCTCCAGCGAAGATCACAGCAAGCCCCAGGGGAGGTGGGGGCTCTGCTTTCTGTACAGCATGGCGTTTTTCCTGCATGCTGGACAGAAAATGCTCAGGCCTCCAAAACAAAGTCAGAAGACTGGCCAGAAATTAACGACATGTATGGGTTCACACACCAAGGCAAACCTCAGAGCCCACATGGTGGGAGGTCAGAAAGCTGGAAACCCAGGGGCCCCAACATTGACTTGGTGGCCCATCGTGGAGGCTGTGGGTCTTTCACCCGCTTCCTGAGCGCCTTCCCCAGAGTCAGAAGGCACACATCCTTAAGCCTAATGGGGTAAATGCTTATTACACTCTGAGCTCATTTGTAGCAGAAGGCACCTACTACAATCCCACTCCTCATGCAAAATTGCCAATTTATGGCAATATTCCTTGTTTGGAAAACAAGAGTATCCAAACACTATAATTACAACGTGCAGCAGCAGCCGAGAGTTCCTGCATTAATGCAAAGGCTCCAGATACATTCGTCAAATAGAGTTTTTTTTTCTCTTTGCCTTCTTCTCTGGGTACTTTTAAGTTCAGGGACAGAGAACATGTCTTCATTAGAAACATTAACATTCACAGGCTGTAGTAAATTTTGACAGTGAAAAGGTCTCTGTAACCTTTAGTTGTGCAGAAATTTACTTCCCAAGAAAATTACATCTGGCACTGTCTTAATTAATGCTAGCTTTCTTTTCTGAAAATTGTGGGCTTGTCAGTAAAAAAGGCAGAAAAACCTGAATTTAAAAGGCTGGACACAAAAGACGCCGAGAAATAAAGCTCTGTGAGATTTCATAATATTGCTCTGTTTTTGTTCTACAGTAAGGAGATGAAAAGATCTCATTTGATTTTGCCAAATGCAGCAACATACATGTAATGTAGAATTGATTTGCATTTTCTCTCTTTTGTCTCTGAGTTTTATCATGTAAAGCGTGCTTGGGAAGGTATTCTATTTTAAAAGCAATAGGTCAAATAAAATCTATACCTACGAGGAAAAAAAAATAATGTATGACTTCATTTTTTTAGCCTTTCTCTAACTGCTCGTATTAATCGTAGCTAACAGGAAGAACCATAGCTGTGTTTTCTCATGTGAATTTTGATGATCTGACATTACTTTTTCCTGGTTTGAAGTGGGTTCTAAATATGATGGGAGAGTGTGTCTTCACATTAGGATATTTCTATTTTGTGTGGCTCAGACTTCTATTTTGACAGCAAGATGCTCATGCTTTCCTTGGGGCTCAGGGATTTGTTTTTAGGTTCATGTTTTCCCCCTTATTTGGCTTTGCATTTTGATGATCCATCATTTCCTTTCTACAGTTCAAGGAAGGAGTCTCACACACTCAGTCCCAGGGACACATGCTTTGCATCACAGGGACATGCAAAATACTTTAAAAACTGTCTTAGTTTTTCTGCATGCGGAGGAGGTAAGTGCAGGACTGAAAGAAGGCAGATAGCCTTCGAGAAGCTCTATCTTGGTCCAGAAGCTCTATCGTGACTCTGATGAATTCTCATCAGAGAGAGAAGGTGACTTGTCCCAAATTGCAAGCAGAGTGGGGCTCACATCCCAGCCTCTGGGGCTGTGTCCTCTTGGACAAGATTCCTGGAAAACTCTGACCTGCTCACCTGTGGGACAAAGCCTCAGGGAATAGTGATGTGATCAGTGTTCTTGATTTTGATCCACTGCCTCTAAAACAGTGGTACAGGACCACTGTGGGGACCTGAGGGGTTTTGGTGGGACTCAGCCCATGCTGTATCATAGCAAGTTGCCTGGAAAGCAAGGGGTCCCCTCTGTGGGTCCCTCAGTCCATCCAGGGTCAGGGAGGAAGGCTCCTTTTGGCTGGAGCCAAAGGCACATCTTGAACGCCTCCGTGACACAAGATAATCTCCCCTTTTAACAGAGAGAGCAGGCCTCAGGCTTCATCAAACCTTCATATTGAGCTGGAATTTAATTACATGGTTTTGTTTCCATTATACTTTTTTTTAATGGTTATTTCATATTTATGGTAAGTGCTATTAGTTTTCTATTCATGGTAATGATATAAAGCTTCCTTTAAAAATTAAATCTATTTAAGTTAAGACCAGGGAAAAAAAAAAGAATGGCTATAAATTAAATAAAAAATATGACATAAAATAGATTACCAGTGGTTCTAGGGTGTGGCCAGAAATAGTGGTAAATGAAAGTTTGAAGTTCAAGTTTGGCATAAGTTGCTTTAGGAGAGAGAGGGCAGTAGGAGAGGCTGGTTTGGAGAAGTTCTGCTTTGTGCCCCAGGATTTTCCTGAACTGTCCAGGACTCTTTCCACGAAGGTACCCATTACACATAATCTACTTGTGTTTATCAAATGATTAGTTGGCCCCTCTCCCTCCTTTAATAATTCACCATAAAGCGTGTTGGAGAGATGCCCCCCTCTCTACACTTAACAGATTCTCCTGCTGCTCCCTGACAGCCTGATAGGAGGCAATATTTTAAGATAAAAGGATTATTAAAATAGTGCATGTGCTGGAGTAACACTCCAACGTGTTTCTTTATCTGAGTTGCTGTCGAGTGCCTTATAATTTAATAAATTATAACATATTTACAAATAACACCTCGGGTTAATGTCCTCACACATTTTTCACAACTTTCTATCATGTACTGAGCGAGTGGGAAAGTTGGAGAAAAGAGGTCTGAAAAGCCACAAGAAAAGGCCGGGAGCTCGGAGGAGCAGGATGGGAGAGGGTTTCCCCTGGGAATGACGGCAGCTTGTCCAGGTTGCCCGTGGGTGGTGGTGGGGGTGGAGGTGGGAACCTAAGGGGACCAGGGGGTACACTGGGCCCACAGAGGAACTGTGAGGGCTGCAGGAACCATGACCTCGAGGGCAGATCCATGGGGCGTCAGTGGGGCCACTGGGGTCCATGGTGGTCAGCGGGGGTCCACGTGGAGCCACAGGGTCGTGGGTCTGTGGGAAGCAGTAGCAGAATGTTAGGTACTGTAGGGGTGCACGGGGGCAGAGGGGGAGTCTGTGCCAGGATTTGGGGTCACGGGGAGCCATGGCTGTGGGGAAGGAGAGATCTGCCGGGGTCCAGCTGATCACACCTGCAGCTGACCTGCTCACGGTGTCCGGATGCCTCGCATGCCCTCCAGGCCTCCAGCACCCCCAGCTGCCAGCTCGCTGTCTGTCTCGTCATGCCCTACCTGCCTGGCTGGTAACCGCTTAGAAAATTAAACACTGTCAATTTGAAAAATTAGAGATAAAACCAGAAGAGAGAAAAATCTGAAGATCTGAGATGAGCCAATTACTAATGTGAGAGTTGGCTGTGAATGTTCTGGAAGAGAGGAACGTCTGGCCGGCGTATCTCAAACTTGAGTGTGCAGAGCAGGGTTCGGTGGGGCTGCAGGAGCCCTGAGATTCTGCACTTTCTATGTGAGGGACAACTGAGGCATGCTAGTGCTCCGAGCCTGCCCACGGGCCCCGGCCAACCCACAGGCGGAGATGAGCTTAGTCCTGGAAGCAAAGAACCTGATGCTCGGGCTGTGGACCCCAGCCAGAGGGAACCAAAGCTCTGATGTCGCAGAAGGTGCGGTCCCAGGCGGTGCCAGGCCACAGGGAAAGGTGCTGCAAGCTCTCACCCCCATCCCTCCCACCCCAGAGCCTTAGTTTCCCCAGTAAGCAAGAAGTTTCTGGGGCTCTCCTGGCTTCCTACATAGACAGAACGGCTTCAATATGCTTAGACGTATCAGGCTTGGTGTGGACTGAGGGAGCTCCTGCCCCCAAATGCCTTCTCTTCTTCCTGGCAAGTCCTCCTTCCTGGAACACCACCATCAGTATGGCATTCCTTTGGGGACAAAGGGGCTCACTTACAAAGTGTACCCCTGCAGAGAGAGGCCTAAGGATCTCCCATCAGATCGTGCTGGCTCAGAGCAGGGCAGGGGTGGAGGGAGACTGCTGGGAGAGTGGTCAGAGCACATGCTGCCCTCTCACCCAGGCCACCCCTGGGAGCCCTGCCCTGCAAAGGTGAAGGCCTACTCTTCCCGGTGAGGAAAGCCCTGTGTGCAGCCTCAGCCTCAGTCCACTGTGCTTGAAGTCCGAGAGATGCGAAGGCTTGGGGGAGGCTCAGAGCTCTCGCTCTGGGAGTCCTGGGGCCTGAGAGTGGGTGTTTTCCAGCCAGTGTCCTCTGGTCTCTTTGCAGAGACTGTCATTTCTCTGTGACGATGCAAAGAGTACCATCCGTCGGTTCTCTGGCAGTTTGCTCTCAGTCCCGTTCCCAGGGGCAGAGACGGTCCTGGGAGTTGCCAACACAACATGGACTCATGGGGGTCATGACTACCTGCCGGGACCAGGCGCGCTCTCTCCTTCTGCGTATCCCCTGAAGGCTCTCTGGAACCCCGGCCTAGCAGTGCATCCAGCAGAGGGCCCCATGGATGCCCCTGGCCACTGGGGACCCCTGGAATCCGGGACCTGGAAAGTCCCCTTTAGATCAAATGAATGAAAGGCTTTTAACTGGAGATCTGTGCACTTCCAGGCACAGGTGGATGAATTTTGAGAGGCACTGTGGGTCCACCACGCTGATGTGAGTTATTGTGGGCATTCGTGCGTGTCCACATTCTCTAAAGGGCTTTTGACGCTAAAACAAATAACACAAAACCAAACTCCTTTACTTGTAGATTCTTAAGCTGAAGGCTGCCGAGGGAGTCTGGGTTCCTAGGGCAGGACTCCTTGGAACCTTCCTCCTCCCTGCCAACCTCACCCTCAAGTCCCTTTTCAGAGGCGTGCCGATTGTCTGGAAAGAAAAAGTAAGTCTGCTTCCTCCCTGGGAATCTGGAGCTCCCTAGTGAGGCAGGAATCCCAGCCCATGGACAAGACCTGCCATTCAAGCAAGGGCTCTCCAAACTCAGCCTGGCCTTGGGCTGCCTCCCACCCCCCACCCCCTGCCCCCACACCACCATCAGCGCTCCATCCATTCCAGACTCGACTGCTTCCAGGGAGGCCAGTCCTGGCGGGCTCCCCGACCCCCACATCCCACACCAGTGCGTTCCAGCCTCACACACAGGGAGCAGCACATCATTTCTGCCCTGCGCCGAGCTGCTCAGAGGGCCGGAGGGGAACAATATATTACTGCGTTCTTTGCCTAACAATTGGTAGCACATGACACTTGTATTTGCCCCAAGATAATGTACAAATATGTTTTACAGGGTTTCCTAATGATAATCATGATATTTCATTCTTCTTGCCCTTCTAATAACGATAACAGTCGAGCATTATTATTTTTTTTTAACTGTTCGCAGCAAGTGTGACATTCAGTTCAGAGAATCGAATGTCAGCAAGAAATCCATATGCACTCCCTGAAGCTGGGAGAAGCCCCTTCCATTTATTTTTAGGTTGCCAGAGAATGAAGCGATCTCACCTTATTATTATTATTTTTTCCTTCCTGAGAAAGGTGTTTGGCATTCAGCGCTTCTCTGATGTTTATTTAATCGGGCCTGAGGTTTAGTCAATCAAGACCTTTTTGTAAGCCATCCTAATCAGAGGGTGGGGGCTTGATAGAGAAAGGGCTGAGGGCATCTCTGGGTGGGGGTTGTGGTGGGGGCAGAATGCCCACCTTAGAAGAAAGGTTCCTTTAATGGCCTGCGCTCTCAGCAAAAGAATCAACTAATTAGTAGCTAAAGCAAACATTTTAAAGTTCCATGTAGACACAGAGAGGCTAGGTAGAAATTGTCCCCTCCCCATCCCGGTGGGGCACCCCCCCCCCTCCCCGGCCCCCGCCCCACCGCCCCTCGCCCATGACAATGTGTTTGTTCTGCCATATCCTCCACTTTTATGGAAGCTTATCTTCAGGGATAAACACCCAAGGGACAGTGTATACAATCTACTATTAGTAAACAGTCATTCCAGGTGTGTTCAGTTCAGTTCAGTTCAGTTGCTCAGTCGTGTCCGACTCTTTGCGACCCCATGAATCTCAGCACACCAGGCCTCCCTGTCCATCACCAACTCCCGGAGTTTACTCAAACTCATGCCCATCAAGTTGGTGATTCCATCCAGCTGTCTCATCCTCTGTCGTCCCCTTCTCCTCCTGCCCCCAATCCCTCCCAGGATCAGGGTCTTTTCCAATGAGTCTACTCTTCACATGAGGTGGCCAAAGTGCTGGAGTTTCAGCTTCAGCATCAGTCCTTCCAATGAACACCCATGACTGATCTCCTTTTTACTCACCAGAGAAATGAGCTTTTTGCTCACCAGAGTAATCCTCACATGAAAACTGAGGATTGATCAAAAACCAGGAGAGAAAAATAGAAACACAACCACGATAAAACTGAATTTTTTAGATGGTGGAGCTGGGATTTGTTGTTGCTGTTGTTTTTTGAATATCTGTTTATTTGGTTGCACCGAGTCTTAGTTGTGGCAAGCAGGATCTTTGATCGTCTTTGTGTCACGTGAGCTCTTTAGTTACAGCTTAGAGAGAACATTTAGCTGCTGCATGAGGGATTTAGTTCTCCAACCAGGGACTGAACCTGGGCCTCCTGCATTGGAAATGCAGTCTTAGTCACTGGACCACCAGGGAAGTCCCAATAAAATTGACTATGATAGAAGCTGAAGTTAGAAGAATACTCCTCGTTTCCATCCTCAAATTGCTTAGTCTTAAACTAAAGCATAATTGTTCAAATTAAGCTGTTTTGAGACAATGATTTTTTTTTTTTTCTTTTCTTTTTTTGAAGTGGCCAAACTTTGGGTTATATATTCTTCTGGTCAACAAGTGGTGAGGTTCCAGCACACACTGAAGCCCTCCACGGCCGCCCAGGCAGTGGCAGCTGGTGGCAGCTCCTCTGGTCTGCACAAAAGCCTGGGATCTGATTATTTAGGGAGCCGAGTATTTTTGTTGATGAGCCAAATGAAATCCTCTGAGAGCAAAATCAATCCCTTGCAGAGACCCCAGAGTATTGATCCTGGTGCCCATTGACAGGCTCGGGCTGTTTAGCTATTTGGAATGACCACACAAAATGAGCAAGTTGTTACAGTTTTAGAGTTTTGGTATCTATTGGCAACCCCTGCACTCATATGATTAATCACACATTCAAAATGTGCGCGCTGTGGAAATTGACTGCAACGCAGCAGAAACAAAGTTTTCAGTTATCCCTGTATAATAAATTGAAGCTATATCCCTAAGCAGAATTGTCTTCAGGATTCCAATTTGCCTTGTTAAAAGTGTTGTTTATACAGTAGTTAGCAAAAACGCAAGTAATTACGTACAGAATTCATTCTAAGCAATTCTTTATTTTCCCCATCCTTTATTGGTTTTCCATCTTCATTACCCAATATTTTTAGTCGATCTCAGCAGAAACTGGATGGGCAAGATGTGGCCAGGCCATGAGGCTTGGTGACTTTCCTGATTCAGAGAGAGCATCTGGTCAAGGGGACAAGGCCAGTGAGACTCACACAGCGGCTGGAGGCCTTCTGCCAGCTACAGGCCTGCGCTGACAAGGAGGAGGCAGAAACAGCATGCGTGTGGTATTGCATTTCATAAAATAACATTTACCTCTGGAGAAGATTTCTACCTCTGGATTAATTTATTTATTTTTGAGCAGCAGCACAGTTTTGTATACACGGAGTGGTGTGGCTGGCCACATCTGTTTCGGTTGCTGTAACCGGCGGGACTTTATTTCATAAATATCATCTGAGTCGGGAATACAGCTTTTGGAATGCAAATTATGTTTAAGTGAGTAAACATTTCAGTGGCTGGGGGCCTGGAGCATAGGAAGGGAGAGGGGCAGAGGGGGAGAGTTGCGGCTCATGAACTGGGTCCAGGTGGAAGGCAGGCCAGGGTTGGAAGGTTCCAGCTGGGGAGGGAAGGGGACGGGAGCAGCCCCAAGGGGAAGCCCTCCCAGCAAACCCCCAGCTTCCCAGAGGCTCCTGCTCACTCTCCCCAGAACAGAGACCTCATCCATATCTATCAGGAGAGGCCTAATTATAGAGCTCGGAGATTTTAATGGCACAGGGAAATTTAAATGCAGTGGAAAATATGAATATTCCTAAGCCAGCAGTCAAAATACGAAATGATTGGCTTCAGAATCAATGAATTATAATTTCAGAGAGCGTCCTCAAAGGTGGAGCCTGTGGTTCTCAGGAAGAGTTCTGTGCATGCGGGTGTTTTAATGAACTTCACTTCTGGCTTTTGCTCCGGCAGGGTCCTATTTCCCTCAGTGCTGCCGCCTCTTCCAGCACCCAGCTGCTCCAGGCAGATAGCTGGGGACATTAGAGACCACCGTGGGGTCCTGGTGGGTGAGCGGGCAGCCAGCACCTGGCAGGTACCCTTGGATCCCCGCCCCTCTTCTATGGAACCTGTGCAGCAGGGTACCAAATGCTGGGATGCTGGGGGAGTATGCTGCTTGTCTGCATCCTCCCCTCAAAAAGCTGTATCCTTCTGCAACTGACTCCCACATCTTCAGTCCTTTTAACCGAAGCTTCTCCCCCAGGCATGGCCAGTGGGTCCTTTGGGGGACTCGTTCTCCCCAGCCCCAGGCACCCTGTCCAGCAGGTTTCTTTTGCTCCCGAGAGCATCCCTATATCTTTACCTGTGGAGGAGGTAAGGATGTGGCCCAGCTGCTGTCCATGCAGCCCTCAAACTGGAGAGTCATCCCATAAATCCTGTTTTATTTTATGGACAAATAAATGCTGAGGTAAAATATTCCAGGACCGTAGCTTGAATACTTGCCATAGCCGCGGTGCTGTAATAACCACGGTGACATTAATTTACTGCATTGTGCCGTGGGAAGAAGGAAGAAGGAGGGAGAGGGGCATTAAAAGAGAAAAATGACTTGCCTTCGAATTTATTGGGATTGGCCTCCCTCATTTTCAGCCATCATTAGTTGATTAGGCCCTGATGACGGTGTGGACAATTGTGCTGGAAGAGTTGGCGACAAGACGCCCTAAAGGTACGCTGTTAATTGAGATGATGCTCAGCCTGTAGTTACTGAACAGAACTGCAGATGGTGAGATTGGCGGTTACTGTGATGGCACAGAGCCGTGGATGCTCGGTGTCCGGGGGCTATAGACAGGGCGCGGGAGGGCCTGGGTCCATCCCCGCCCTCGAGACCACTCCCCTAGAGTCCTGGTCACTTCCTCTCTTTTGTAAACTCTGCAGATGGACCTGTCAAGAGGGGAAAAAGTGAGCTTGCCTTTCATCCCAGGAGCAGCTACAACCACAGAAGGTCCCTCCTATTCCTGGGCTTAGAAGACTGAGGCTCCTCCCACCACCTCCTTCTCCCTGCCTGCCCCCCACTGCCAGGCATAGATGAAGTCTGGCAAGTGAAATCTCAGAAGGTTCCTGAACCTGAGCTGAGAGCAGGACCTGCTAGCTTCCCAGGCAGCCAGATTCCACTACCATCAGTGCTGTAGTTTTCTTATTGGAGCAGAGAGGGCGTTTCATCAGCCAGCACATCCGTTCACATAGAGGGTCCAGTCTGGGCAGTGAAAGTTTGAAACCCCATGGTGGAGGCTGAATTGTTCACAAGCTCCACTGGCCGCGGCCTTGGCCACGTCTAGGCAGCAGGAAGGAGAGGAAGGATGGCTCCAGCTACGTGACCTCTGTGGGATGTTTTTAGAGACTCACACTCACTGTCCCCAGGGCCAGAGAATAGCCTGCCTAAGGAGAGTGGATGAAGCCTAATGTTTTTTGGGTGATTTGGTAAGGGTAGCACTCGTTCAAAGGCATCCATTACCACATTCAACCTGCAGGCATGTTAAGTCACTTCAGTCATGTCCAACTCCGCGTGATGCTATGGACTATAGCCTGCCAAGCTCCTAGTCCATGGGATTCTCCAGGCAAGAACACTGGAGTGGGTTGCCATGCCCTCCTCCAGGGGATCTTCCTGACCCAGGGGTCGAACCCTCACCTCTTATGTCTTCTGCATTGGCTGGAGGGTTCTTTACCACTAGCACCCGCCTGGGAAGCCCTAACTCCATCTAGGGAAAAGGAAACTGAAGCTCAAAAAAAAGGAAAGCCTCATGCCCTGCAGTATGTAGGAGACGGTGGAGGTAGGAGGTTCTGGGTCAGACTGCCTGGCCTGGAATCTGGCTGCGCCTCTCACTTCCCCATGAATGTGGCTGGTACTTTGCCTCTCTTAGCCTTGGTTCACTACCAAAGACAGAAAACAATACATGCTACGAGCTAGGTATTTGTTAGTAATTCTCATTGCTGTAGTGGTCCTGGTTGTTAAGAGCTGTCAATCATGCATCCTCAAGTTCAGGTTCCAAAGAGCAGGAGGGGACATAAGGCCGCTTCAGCTCTCTATCACTTGAAGAGGAAGCACTTTCTCGCTCACCCCACCCTTCATGCTTGTCATGTCCAGACAACCAGACAGATGCTCAGAACTGAAAGGTGACAAATCCACTCACAAGATACAGCTTGCTAAGTGGCAGTGGCCTTTTATTCCCTGACATCTTTCCAGACCCTTGAAGGGATTAGAACTGGATTAGTTTGAGATGAGCCTGGCTCTGCCGTTATCACCTGTTTATAGGATAATGACATTATCTAGTTTGGCCCATAAGGGCCTCCTTCCATCGGAGCTTTGTTCTCTTTGATCTTCAGTGTTGCAGGCAGAGTATCTTTAAATCTAAACAAACCCACTGAAGCCTCAAGATAATAAGTGGTCACAACATCCAGTGGGAAGAAAACAGATCCCCCTCTTCCTGGGCTGCTCAAGGCCAACAGTAATTTTAAAACTCTGCAGACTTACTTTGAACCTAAAGCTTACCTTCCCATTTCCAACACTGGCCTCCCATCTCCCCTTTCACACATGCACAGCACTTTTAAGCTCGCAGAGCTATTTCACCTTTGCTTACTAACTCAGCTGATTGGCAGGGTGGGTTCTATGCCCATTGTGCAGATGAGGACAAAAATACAGGCTTGGGAAAGCCCAGGTGCTTGCCAGCACTCAGGCCATTTCTAAGACCAGTACTGAGACTAAACCCAGCTCATCTGGAAAAATCCAGCATTTTTTTGATCCAGTGCCTCTAGGCATCTCAGACCTGCCTCTCTGCCCAAACAGCTTTCCTGAAGGCTGATCTCTGCAGAGCAAACATCTGTTTAGACAGAGGTTCCAGGAGGTCCTTGGCCGAAGTTCCCTTCCAAAGCTCTCCTAACATCCGTTCTACAGTACTTTACTTTAAATCATCTTTATTGAAGTATAATTCAATGCAGTGAGACCTGCTTTAAGTGTGCCGACCATTTGGGAAAATGCATAGAGTTGCATAACCACCTCCACGACCAGAATTTAGATCCCCAAATACCTTCATGTCCCCTGCATTCAAACTGCTTATCCCGTCTGCAGCCTCCGACAACCTCTGGTCTTTCTGCCACTATAGTTATGCCTTTTCTAGGGTCTTATGTATAAGAAATGACACGGTGATCTGATTTTATATCTGGCTTCTTTGACTTAGCAGCAAGTTTTGAGATTGTCATCTTGTTATGTGATTGATTTGTTTGTTTCTTCTGTTGCAGAGTGATGTTCCACTATGTGGCTATATCACTGTTCTTCAATTTCCCAGTTGTAGACATCAGAGTCATCGTTAGTTTGAGGCCACTATGAAAAAAGCAGCTATAAATATGGAGTGGGTAGCCTATCCCTTCTCCAGGGGATCTTCCCGACCCAGGAATCGGATCGGGGTCTCCTGCAGTGCAGGCGGATTCTTCACCAGCTGAGCCACCAGGGAAGCCCATATATATTTAGGTCCAAGTCTTTGCGTAGTCTTTTCATTTAACTTGTGTCGATATCTAGCAGTGGGATCGCTGGGTCAAAAGACAAATGTATATAAACTCCATAAGAAACTGCCTGCTTTCCAAAATGACTATATTCCCACCAGAAATGAAGGAGACATTCCAGCTGCCCCACATCCTCACCGACATTTGGTATTGCCAGTCTTTCTGAGTTTACCTTTCTTGTGTGTGTGTAGCGGTATCTCATTGTGGTTGCGTCTGCATCTCTCTAAGACTAATGGTGTTGCTAATGTGTTACATTTTGGACACCCTTAGAACTTCTTTGGTGAAGCATCTGTTAGAATCTTTTACCCTATCTTCTAGTATTTGACTGATAGTAGTTCTTTATATATTCTGGAAACAACTCCATTTCCACACATACTTAGCAAATATTTTCTACCCACTTGTGGCTTGTCTTTTCATTTGCTTAACTGTGTCTTTCAAGGAGTAAAAGTTTTTAAGTTGGGCTTACCAGTTTTTTCTTTTATGATTTGTGTTTTTGGGGTTTGATTTAATCAACTTTTGTTTATCCCAAGGTCGCAGAGCTCTTGTTCTCTCATTTCTTCCAGAAGTGTTCGCTTTTAGGTAGAATGTGAGGTAAGAGATGAGATTTATATTTTCCATGTTATTTGTATATTCATATTTCCATATAGTTATTTCAGCAGGATTTATTGTAAAGATTCTTTTCCACACTGAGCAACCCTGGTACATTTGTGAAGACTCAGTTGACTGTATATATATATATATATATATATATGTATATATATTTATATATATATATATATAAATATATATATGGTTCCATTCTGAATTTTCTATTCTATTCCATTGATTTTTATACTAAAACTATATTGTTTTGATTACTGAGACACTATATTATTCTTAAGATGTAATAATCTAAGCTTCCCATCTTTCTCAGAGCTATTTTTATTTTATAGCGATTTTGCATTTCCATGTACATTTTAGACTCAGCTTGTTAATTTTTACATTAACAGAAGTTACAGAAGTTGACTGGAATTCTATTGAATCTATAGGTCAATTTGAGAAGGAATGGGATATTAATTATATGGAGCTTTTCAGTCTTAAGCATGGTATATACCTAGATTTATGTAGCCTTCTCCACTTTATCTAAGCAGTATTTGTAGTTTTAAGCATATGTCTTGCACATTATTCACTTTATCTCTAATGAATACTCAAATTATAAATTATATTTTTAAAGTTTTACTTTTACTAATATTTGTTTTACATTTTCATGTATGAGCTGTATTTCCTGCTCATTGCTAATCTCATTTATTAAGTGTATCTTATGTCTATATTGGATTTTCTTCATAGATTATCAAATTACCTATATGCCTTTTATGTATGTTTCATAATTTATTGTACTGGATGGGGGATCTCTAGAAAACGTTTGAGTAAAATGGTGAAAGGAGACACCCTTGTCTTCTTCCTAATCTTGAGGAGAGTATTTGATCTTTTATCATAAAGTTTAATGGTAGCTGTAGATTTTTCACTGATGGCCTTAATCTAATTGAGGAAGTCAGGCTTGGGTGCTGAATCGGCTCAAACTTTTTTTTTTTTGCATCTGTTGAGATGATTGCAATCAACTCTGCTCTAACATAATGCTTGTGTCTCTAAAAAACACCATGCTGTTCAAAATCCTGCAAGGAAAACTACAGTGCCTATGAGAAAATTGAGGGTGTCATACCCCAAACTTTATCAAAGATATATACAGAAAGATGAGAACTTAATGAAAATAGTAACACCATTTTACTTGTGGTAAATAGTTGAGAAATACATAAACACTACAATAAATATAGCACTTTACCTTGAAAAAGATCTAACGTTTATTTGTGGAAGTGGGTCTCATATAAGTTAATGGGAAATGACCAAAGGTGGGTGACCTGCCCTTGGTCTTGGGAGGATGGGTGACTCCTAACACAGGAGGGAAACTACAGTAGTTGGCCGATGCTTGAGGTGTGTGCCTGGTGGTTTTTGTGTATTCCTACATGACACACTTCAGCTGGAGTCAGTTTTCTGCATTTAGTGTTTCTCATGAACAAAATTATACATAAACAAACACAAAATTCACATTATGCTCAAATTGTTCCCTGATGTATCAATTGTGTTGAAACAAATTGAAATTTCAAGACAAATGTTATAGCAGATCTGGCTGTATATGGCTTTTTCTTTTTTTGAAGTTTGTTAAAAAGGTAAATTGCCGTCATTACTTTTTGAATTTTAAACTGGTCTATCATTTCTTGGATAAATCCTATTTAATCATGATGCATTATTATCTTTGTATGCTGCTAGATTTAATT
Source organism: Odocoileus virginianus (assembly GCF_023699985.2). NCBI lineage: Eukaryota > Metazoa > Chordata > Mammalia > Artiodactyla > Cervidae > Odocoileus > Odocoileus virginianus. The sequence continues at coordinate 19,182,031 of NC_069693.1, read as the reverse complement.
TGCTAAAATTTTGTTAAGGATTTCTGCATGCATATTTATGAGGTATATTAATGTATAGTTATTTTTCTGGTAATGCTTTTGTCTGACTTTAATGATGACCACATAAAGTAAGTTGGAACATTGTTCCTCCTCTATTTTCTGTTTGTGTTTGTGTGTATGTGCAGAATTGACACACACAACAATTTTCATTCTACTGTAAATGCATGGTAGAATTCATCATTGAAGTCACCTTTGGGTTTGAGGTTTTCTTTGTCAGAAGTGTTTAAATTATGAATTCAAGTATCTTAATGGATATATGGCTCTTCAGCTTATCTATTTCTTCTCCAGTGTGCTTTGGTAGTTTGTATCTTTCAAAGAACTTATCAATTTCACACAGGTTGTTGAATTTACTGACACAAAATTATTCGTAATATCTCCTTATACTTCCTTTAATGCCTGTAGGATATGTAGTAATGTCTCTTCTTTAACTCCTGATATTGGAAATTTGTGTGCATCTTTTTCTTTGATTCATTGATCAGTCTAAGAGCTTTATAAATTTCAGTGATCCTTTAAAAAAACCAATTTTTGTCTTCATAAAATTCCTCAAGTGTTGGTCTATTTCTATTCTGCTACTGTCTAATCTTTATTATTTCCCTTATTTCTGCTTACTTTGGGTCTCAAGTGCTGTTCTTTTTCTAATTTATTTGAATAAAGGTTAAATCATTAACTTCTTTTTGAATACATAACCTACCTATTTTGGTACATTTTCATTCAATTCATTAGTTCATAATATTTTCAAGTCATAGTGTTTTCTTATTGATCTTGTGATATCATCTTTTATCCATGGGCTGTTTAGAAGCATGTTGTTTAATTTCCAAATGCTTTTGGATTTTCCAGATATCTTTATGTTACTGATTTCTGGTTTAGTTCCACTACAGTCAGAAAACATATTCCTTTCTACTTTAATTATTTTACCAAAAATTGTTTTATGACCCACTATATGGACTATCTTGGGTGACCATCTCAAAAGCACTTGAAAAAATGTGCTTTCTACTGTTGTTGGATATTCTAAGTGTCTCTAAATGTCATTTAGTTTTGATTGACTGATGGAGGGAAATGTTTAACTGGACCCCTGGAGGAAAAAGGCCTTGGTTTGCAGCACTTGATGACTTTTGTGGAAACATCCTCCCATTCCCCAGTGGTTCAGTGGTAAGCAGGAGATGTAGGTTTGATCCCTGGGTTTGGAAGATCCTCTTGAAGAAGGAAATGGCAAACCACTTGAGTATTCTTGCCTGGGAAATTTAATGAACAGAGGAGCCTGGTGGGCTACAGTCTTTAGGGTTGCAAAAGAGTCAGACATGTCATCGGGACTCAAAAACAACAACTGCAGCTCTTGATGACTTCTGTAGAAATATCCTCCCATTGTGTCCAAACTTAAGCTACCGATGTGTCTTTGAACATGGAATTGGAAGGAAATGCACACAGATTACTTTCACTAATCAGGGCAAGTTGGCTAAAGTACCCTGATAACATGTTCAAATCTTCTATATTTTACTGATTTTGCTTTTGGTCTGACTGTTCTTTCAATTATTGGTAGATGGGTGTTGAAATCTCTAAATATAATTGTCTGTTTTTTCATTCGTCTCTAGTGTTCTCTCAGGTTTTGTCTTAATGTATTCTAAAATTTTATTAAGTGCACACACATTATAAAGTGTACCTCTTTTGCCCTGGTGATATTTCTTATTTTGAAATTTAGTTTGTCTGATATGAAATGTAACTACCCCAGCTCATCTTTTGGTTAGTGGTTAGGCATATTATTTTTCATCCTTTAACCTAAAAAATGCATTTATTTTGAAATAATTTTAGATTTGCAAAAAAGTTGAAAAGATAGTACTAAAATTCCTTGTATACCCTTCACCTATCTCTTCCATACCCATGGTACATTTTTTTCAAAATTAAGAAATGAACATTGATATATTATTATTAACTAAAATATAGACTTGTTTTGGAATTTTCCAAGATTTTCGATTAATCTACTTTTCTCTTCCAGGACCCAATCCGAGAGTTCACATTTGCCTCCTTCATTTCTTTTGTTCTGTGATATTCTCTGTCTTTTTTTGTTTATACTTTTAAAGAATACTGATCAGGTATTTTATAGACTGCACCTCAGTTTGGATTTGTCTGATACATTCTCTTGATTATACTGGGATTATAGAAGATGGATTGCTTTTCTCATCACATCATGCTGGGGGTAAATGATATTAAGTTGTCACAAACATAATTGAAATTTTGGACTGTGAATTTTAAATCATTATAACTAGACTCAAACACATCCTTATTAATCAAAATAGGAACTATCATAATCAACACATTTTTGTCAATGAGAAATAAGTTTATTTATTTCTGTACTGTAAAAATCCATGTTTCAGGAGTTGACAAACTCTTGGAAAGCATTTTGTGTCTCATGCTGATTGTGGAAATGTTTTCCCTGCAAAAAGTTGTTGAGATGCTTGAAGAAGTGGTAGTTGGTTGGCGAGAGGTCTGGTGAATCATGACAGATGAGGCAAAACTTTGTACTCCAATTCATTCAACTTTTGAAGCATTGGTTGTGCAACTGTGCAGTCAGGCATCATCCTGGAGAAAAACTGGGCCATTTCTGTTGACCAGTGTTGGCTGCAGGCTTTGCAGTTTTCAGTGCATCTTATTGATTTTCTGACCATACCTTTCAGATGTAATGGTTTTACCAGGATTCAGAAAGCTGTGTGGATCAGAGAGGAAGCAGACCACCAAACAGTGACCATGACCATTTTCTGGTGCAAGTTTGGCTTTGGGAAGTGCTTTGGAGTTTCTTCTCTGTCCAGCCACTGAGCTGGTCATTGCTGGTCATCATATAAAATCTACTTTTCATTGCACATCACAATATGATCAAGAAATAGTTCATTGTTGTTGTGTAGAATAAGAGAAAATGATGAACACTTCAAAATGATGATTTCTTTGACTTGCAGTCAGCTCATGAAGCACCCACTTATCTAGCTTTTTCACCTTTCCAGTTTGCTTCAAATTCTGAGCGACCGTAGAATGGTCAACGTTGAGTTCTTCAGCAACTTCTCATGCAGTTGTAATTTCAGCTTCAGTGATCCTCTCAACTGGCTATTATCAACTTCTGATGGTCAGCCACTGCACTCCCCCTTTTGCAAAGGTGCTCATCTCCCTTGCAAAATGTCTTGAACCACCACTGGTACAGTGGTGGTTAATAGTTCCTGGGCCAAGTGTATCGTTGATATTGTGAGCTATCTCCACTGCTTAACGAGCCATTTTTAACTCAAAAAGGAAAATTTGCTTTTTGTCTAACATCATTTCCCTAGTCTAAAATAAATATAAAGTAAATAGCAAGTAATAAGTCATTATCAAAAAATAAAGCAAGAAATATGCATTAAAATGATGTCTAACTTAACCACATTTATTTAAGAATGCATTCCAATATCAAATGGCTAAGTTCAACAATGCAAAACTGCAATTACTTTTGCAACAACCTAATATCACATGATTCCTGGTGATGTTGACTTGGATCACTTGGTTAAGATGACATCTACCAGATTTCACCACTATATTCTCTCTTTTCCATAGTTTTTTCATTGGGAGTGAGTCATTCAGTTCTTCCTTCCCAGAGGAGACATAACAAAATCTGAAACTTAATGTGTGTTTACATGCACATGTAAGTACATAGTGGGCTTCTCAAGTTGGCTCAGTGGTAAAGAATCTGCCTGCCAATGCCAGAGACACAGGAGACACAGGTTTGATCCCTGGGTCAGGAAGATCCCCAGGAGGAGGAAATGTTAACTCACTCCAGTATTCTTACCTGAAGAATCCCATGGACAGAGGAGACTGGCTGGCTACAGCCCATAGGGTCACAGAGTTGGACACTGAGCATGCCTACGTATATATGTTAATATACAATTATTGGGCTTCCTCTACTGACTCAGATAGTAAGGAATCTGCCTGCAATGCAGGAACACCAGCTCAATCCCTGGGTCAGGAGGATCCCCTGGAGAAAGGAATGGCTTCCCACTCCAGTATCCTTTCCTGGAGAATTCCAAGGACATAGGAGCCTGGTAGGCTACAGTCCATAGAGTCACAAAGAGTTGAACATGACTAAGTGTCTAGAAAGAGAGATACATACAATTTATATATGTATACATATATATAGCCACAATTTTATGTATATATATAAACTATATATATATATAGTTTGCATACAATTGTATATATATATAATATACATACACACACATATATGTGATATATATATATACACAGTGTGTGTATATATGCAGTGTATGTATATATATATATATATATATATATATATATATATATATATATACAGTTCAATTCAGTCATCCAGTCATGTCCAACTCTTTGTGACCCCATGGACTGTAGGATGCCGGGCTTCCCTGTCCATCACCAACTCCTGGAGCTTGCTCAAACTCCTGTCCATCGAGTTGGTGATGCCATCCAACCATCTGATCCTCTGCTGTCCCCTTCTCCTCCTGCCTTCAATCTTTCCCACCATCAGGGTCTTTTCCAGTGAGTCAGTTCTTCACATCAGGTGGCCAGAGTATTGGAGCTTCAGCTTCAGTATCAGTCCTTTCAATGAATATTCAGGACTGATTTCCTTTAGGATTGACTGGTTTGATCTCCTGGCAGTCCAAGGGACTCTCAAGAGTCTTCTCCAACACTATGGTTCAAAAGCATCAATTCTTTGGCATTCAGCTTTCTTTATAGTCCAGCTCTCTCAGCCATACATGACTACTGGAAAACCGTAGCTTTGACTAGACAGACCTTTGTTGGCAAAGTAATGTCTCTGCTTTTTAGTATGCTGTGTAGGCTGCTCATAGCTTTTCTTCCAAGGAGCAAGAGCCTTTTAATTTCATGGCCACAGTCACCATCTGCAGTGATTTTGGAGCCCGAGAAAATAAAATCTGTCACTGTTTCCATTGTTTCCCTTTGTATTTGCCATGAAGTGATGGGACCAGATGCCATGATGTTTGTTTTTTGAATGTTGAGTTTTAAGTCAGCTTTTTCACTTTCATCAAGAGGCTCTTTAGTTCCTCTTAACTTTCTGCCATAAGGGTGGTGTCTTGTGTATTTATGAGGTTATGGATATATTGATATAATATGTTGATATATATATATATAATTTTAAAATTCAAGATTCAGAATATTTGTCCCTTCTTCCCACCTACCCTCCTGCTCATTTGTAACTTCTTTCTCTGACAGTGAGAAACCTAGCTTCCATTATCTGCTACAACACAAAATCCATCCACTCTAAAAATTTCCTGTGTATTCTTTGTAGTCAACCTCTCCCCATTCTCCAACCCCTGACACCCACTGATCTGTCTTCTGCCCTCAAAGTTCTGTCTTTTCTATAATTTTATGAGAATAAATTATGGAATATATAACCTGTGGACCTGGCTTCTTTTACTTAGCAAATTACATTTAAGAGGTATCTGTGTTGTATAAATCAACAGCTTATTCCTTCTTACTGCTTAATGTAGTCATTCCATTGAATAGCCATACCACCGTGTTTTCTATCCAATCATCTTTTGAAGGACAGTTTGGCATCCTTTTACTTTTGCCCTTTCTGTTCCCTACATTTAGTGTATTTTTTTGAGACAATATACATTTTTATATCCAAAATTATTTGATTTTTAGTTTAATTCAATTTAATTTAATTACAATGCTTAGGCCATTTACATTTATTGTACCTATCAGTATGCTTAAGATAAAGTTTGTCATCTTGCTATTTGCTTTTCATTTGTCTCATTTATCTTTACTATTTTTTTTCCTCCTTCCCTATCTTCTTCTGGGATTGTTTTATTTTTCTATCCCCATTTTTATCTCTAAGAACTCTTTGTCTTATTATTTTTTTTTATTAATTGGAGGCTAATTACTTTACAACATTGCAGTGGTTTTTGTCATAATTAACATGAATCAGCCATGGATTTACATGTGTTCCCCATCCCGATCCCCCCTCCCACCTCCCTCTCCACCCGATCCCTCTGGGTCTTCCCAGTGCACCAGGCCCAAGCACTTATCTCATGCGTCCAACCTGGGCTGGTGATCTGTTTCACCCTAGATAATATACATGTTTCAATGCTGTTCTCTTGAAACATCCCACCCTCGCCTTCTCCCACAGAGCCCAAAAGTCTGTTCTATACATCTGTGTCTCTTTTTCTGTTTTGCATATAGGGTTATCATTACCATCTTTCTAAATTCCATATATATGTGTTAGTATACTGTAATGGTCTTTATCTTTCTGGCTTACTTCGCTCTGTGTAATGGGCTCCAGTTTCATCCATCTCATTAGAACTGATTCAAATGAATTCTTTTTAATGGCTGAGTAATATTCCATGGTGTATATGTACCATAGCTTCCTTATCCATTCATCTGCTGATGGGCATCTAGGTTGCTTCCATGTCCTGGCTATGATAAACAGTGCTGCAATGAACATTGGGGTGCACGTGTCTCTTTCAGATCTGGTTTCCTCGGTGTGTATGCCCAGAAGTGGGATTGCTGGGTCATATGGCAGTTTGATTTCCAGTTTTTTAAGAAATCTCCACACTGTTTTCCATAGCGGCTGTACTAGTTTGCATTCCCACCAACAGTGTAAGAGGGTTCCCTTTTCTCCACACCCTCTCCAGCATTTATTGCTTGTAGACTTTTGGATAGCAGCCATCCTGACTGGCGTGTAATGGTACCTCATTGTGGTTTTGATTTGCATTTCTCTGATAATGAGTGATGTTGAGCATCTTTTCATGTGTTTTTTAGCCATCTGTATGTCTTCTTTGGAGAAATGTCTGTTTAGTTCTTTGGCCCATTTTTTGATTGGGTCATTTATTTTTCTGGAGTTGATCTGGAGGAGTTGCTTGTATATTTTTGAGGTTAATCCTTTGTCTGTTGCTTCGTTTGCTATTATTTTCTCCCAATCTGAGGGCTGTCTTCTCACCTTGCTTATAGTTTCCTTTGTTGTGCAAAAGCTTTTCAGTTTCATTAGGTCCCATTTGTTTAGTTTTGCTTTTGTTTCTAATATTCTGGGATGTGGGTCATAGAGGATCCTGCTGTGATTTATGTCGGAGAGTGTTTTGCCTGTGTTCTCCTCTAGGAGTTTTATAGTTTCTGGTCTTACATTTAGATCTTTAATCCATTTTTAAGTTTATTTTTGTGTATGGTGATAGAAAGTGTTCTAGTTTCATTCTTTTACAAGTGGTTGACCAGTTTTCCCAGCACCACTTGTTAAAGAGGTTGTCTTTTTTCCATTGTATATCCTTGCCTCCTTTGTCAAAGATAAGGTGACCATAGGTTCGTGGATTTATCTCTGGGCTTTCTATTCTGTTCCATTGATCTATATTTCTGTCTTTGTGCCAGTACCATACTGTCTTGATGACTGTGACTTTGTAGTATAGTCTGAGCTCAGGCAGGTTGATTCCTCCAGTTCCATTCTTCTTTCTCAAGATTACTTTGGCTATTCGAGGTTTTTTGTATTTCCATACAAATTGTGAAATTATTTGTTCTAGTTCTGTGAAAAATACCGTTGGTAGCTTGATAGGGATTGCATTGAATCTATAGATTGCTTTGGGTAGTATAGCCATTTTGTTTGTTTTATTTTTTATGATTAGTCTGTGACTTACAACGTACATCTTTAACTTAACACAGTTAATTTGTAAGTAATTTCATGTGCCTTCACAGATTTTATAAGAATCTTACAACAGAACACTTCCATATCTTCCTTTCCTTTTAAACTATTATTATATTTTAGGCTCCTATTGCTTTCATTATTAACTTTATGTGTGAAGGTTCAAGGTCAAAAAAGTGCCTCTAATCAGACAGCCCATGATTAAATCCTGGCTCTCGTGTTTGCTCACTATGAGACCTTAGATAAATCATTTTACCTATCTGTTCCTCAGTAGCATTGTCTACCTACCATGGGACTTTCAGGTGTGACGTGAGGAATACATGAAACAAGGCATGCTGCGCAAGGCCCACCATAACTCGCACAAGTGGAGCTGGAGGACAGAGCCTCCCTTGGGGCCAAACACAAAAAGGCTCTCAGAGCTGCAAGAAAGCAGTTTCCTAGCTCTGAGTACACACTGCTTCTTGGTCTTCATGATCCGACTCTCTGTGACACCAGGAGACAACAGCAGATGCCAAAATGAATCTTAGAGCCAAACAGGGAGCCCAGAGGCATAGCTGATTTTTTTTCCCCAATAAAGAAATTAAATTAAAATTCAATTCTACTTAATGTGAACTTCCTGAATTACGAGGACCAAGTTACTTGGAAACGTGCTTCTGCAAACCCCAGATGTTGAACTTAGGGGCTTCTGTCTACAGACACCAAGAAGGATGCCTGCTGGAGAATAGAGGCTATGGGCTTACCTGACTTACCTACCACCTGGCACTGCTGGCTGCCCATTTCCCCGAGGTGTTAGATTTCATCTGGAAGAATGGGCTGGTACATTGTGAGACAGTAAGTTCTAAGGTCAGGCAGACCCAGTTGCAAATCATGGCTTCTTATTCACTAACCATGACCCTGGGGAAGTTACTTAGCCCCACTAACCCTCAGTTTCCTGATCTGAAAAATGGGTGCAAAAAGGAAACTTGTTTTGAGCAATTTAACAAGAATATATTTCAGCTGGGGAGAATAGTGGGATAACATTCTGAACTGTTACCTAATATCTTCCCTTCTCTCCTGCTCTTTGATTTTTATCCCTTGGTTCATCTTTCTCTTGTCAGTCAAGTCCAGGGCAGAAATGAAGCAGTAGAAAGCAGGCAAAGGAGTCTTTTTCTGACTTAGAGTCCAAGAAACCTAGGCCTGAGCGGGGGCAACTCAAAATACCATTAGAGAGAGAACGGGGGAATGAAGAGCAAGGTGAGCTGCCAGAGCAGTGAGGGGCTGGGAAGGGGCACCAAAGCGTGGGAGCCCCCAGGGGCCCTGCGAAATGGGCCTTGTTTCCAGCCGCCCAGTGGCTTTTGGGGATCCAGCAACAGCAGAGACAGGGAGAAGGAGATTGAGCCCCACGGCCTGGGCCAGGACTGGAGGAATCCTGGCTGGTGCTGTGTCCAAGCGGACAGGCCCCGGGCTAACTCAGGATGTCCAGGAGGGGCAGGGCCACGAGAAAGGTTATGCACACCTGGAAATTCGGAGTGCCAAGTCGGAAGGAGCTTTTGGACAGAAAGGGAGCCAGCCTGAGTGGACAAACCTCCAGGGACCAGAAGGGGGGGTACAGCATATTAGCAGGGGGTGCCAGCAGCAGATGGCGGGTGGGATGTGAATGTTTTTCCCTGCCCTCTTCCCTCTGCACCACCATTTGTTGAATGTGTGGAAGTTAGATGAGCATATAATTCCTCGATGTGAGTTGACTGCACTATAGCACAATCATGGCCCATACCCGAGGCCCCAGGTTTGCACAGTGATTTAAACCATCCAGAGCTCCTGCCTCACGGCTGCACTTAACCTCCCAACACTTCACGGGCACCCTGCCCCAGCTATCAAGGATGAGTTCCTGCAAATCAGTCCCTTTCTGCACTCAGGATCCCCCTAAGACCTACAGGAAGGAGTCATCATCTTTTAAAAACAGTGATGCTGGACTTCCCTGGTGAAGTAATGGATAAGAATTCACCTGCCAATGCAGGGGACACGAGTTGGATCCCTGGTCCGGAAAGATTCCACAGGCCACAGAGCAACTAAGCCTATGCCCCGCAACTACTGAAGCCCCGATCCCTGGAACGCACGCTCCACAAGAGAAGCCACTGCACTGAGCAGACCTCGCACTGCAAAGAAGCTTCGGCTCGCCGCAACTAGAGGAAGCCCATGCAAAGCAACAGAGACCCAGGGTGACCAAAAAATAAATACATAAAATTATGCTTAAAAAATAAGACAGTGATACTCATGCCCAAAGTACATGAGCCCCTGCTGAGTAACGGGACCTGGGGAGGTGGACGGGCAGAGAGAGACCTTACCCACAGGGCTGACAGTCCAGAGTCAGCAGACAAACATCACTGCTACTTTTAACAATCAGCCAAAGGCAGAAGTAACTATGCCATCACTGGTTTCCAGGAGTGAGCAGGACTGAATGAGGAACATAAAGGGAATTGTTTCCTCCATGGGAACTTGGTGCCATCTGCCTGCTCAGGGCTTACTCAAGAGGTCTGCTTCTCCCCATGCCTCTTGTGATTATTTAATAATCAATTAACCAATCAGTCAATAAGCCCGTTCATAGCTATTCACCGTGCATGGTCTGCGTGCCCAGGGGCCCTCTGGCCAAAGTGATCCCTTAGGGAGATGCAGACAGGAGACCCGATCCAAACACCGTTAAGAGGCGCTAACAAACCAACTACCAAACACTAAAGGCCTACAATCAGACACAATCGCTTCTATCATCATGACTGCTGTTGTCGCTGTGGCTGTTGTTACCATCGTTAATAATCAAGGTCACTTCTGCTCTGGAGGAGGTTGCCGTCTGACTACAGAGCAGGAGCCCCAGGCACGCAGGGATCGGGGATTAGGTGAGTCCGCCAACGTGGGCACCTGATCAGGACTAGTGAGCACAATGCAGGACTGCAGGGCCTGCTTCTAGGATTTCTGGGTGTCCTTCACGACATTCGCCACATCCCTGGCCATCTCTTCCACTGATCACTAATATGTTGATTATATCCACTTACCTCTTTTACAGAAGCGAGAAGTTTTTGAAAGAAATTTTCTACAACTATCATAAATGAGAAACATATATCATGTGACATAAATAGGAGATAATAGTGAAAAAGTACAATGAGGTAAAGCAGTATTTTGGGCTTCCCTGGTGGCTAAGTGGTAAAGAATACACCTGCCAATGTCGGAGACATGGGTTCGATCCCTGGGTCAGGAAGAGCTCCTGGAGAAGGAAATGGCAACCCACTCCAGTATTCTTGTCTGGGAACTCCCATGGATGGAAGAGCCTGGTGGTCTACAGTCCATGGGGTCGCAAAGAATCATGCATGACTGAAGTGACTAAACAACAGAGCATTAAGTATATATCATGGTGAGGTTCACTTCCCTGCCCCAGCTTCAGCACAAGGCAGGCCTTAGGTGACAGGGAGTCCCAGGATTGAATGAAGGACATGAAGGAAATTATGTTTCCTTCGTGGGAACTTGCTGCCATCTGCTAGTTCAGGTCTTAGCCTTACCCCTCTGGCCTGCCCTCACTCCAACTGTGAGCAGGTTGATCTAATATCCCCATCTCGGCCACACTGCCTATCTGGCAGGCCTGGGGCACCTCAACACATCTCCAGATTGGATTTGTTTCACTCTTTCATTGCTTACATCCACTGGTCCCCTAACCCTGCTCCCTGGGATCACTTCCTAGGTAAACCACCCGCATACAAGCCCTGTTTCCAGTCTCTGACTTCAGGAAAGCTCGAGATAAAACATGGTATCTTTGTGGCACCTAATGTCACCTTGTACACCTGCAAAGGCATGAATCCTACAACCCTGGCTCCAGCACCTGTTAGCTGTGAAATCTTGAGCCAACCAATGAGCATTTCCAAGGATGCTTCTGTGCCTACCTTACAGGATCAGTAGGAGGATTAAATAATACAGTGGTACACAGTCACTAGCTGAAGGAAAAAGCACTGATAGCTATAGGTTTGGATACAAGGAGTCACCCAGGTGCCTGGAGACTGGCCTGTCTTTGCCCCAAAGGCAGTGATGGGGTGTGCAAGGGTGAGATACTTTGAGCCCTGAGCAGGCGCTCACTTGATGTGTTCAGGGTGCCAGCCAGCTGTCTGTACTGCTAGAGATGTAGGACTGGCCTGTCTCGGTGTGGAAGGTCCAGCCCCAGGAGGTCTTTTTCCAGCTGACTTGTCTGATGAATGCTTCATGGGGATCCCTGCCTGGCTCCTCCTAAAACCACTACAGATGGTGGCTCCTAGATCTTCCCATGCAGAGTTCAGCTGCTCTGGCATGAGTACTCCCACATCTTTCTCTGCTTCATTAGCATCACCCCGACCTCTTCACCTACCTGCAGCCCCTCCATGGACATCCAGCTCGTGGTCCAGCCTTCTGTCTTTAGACAGGGCTCCCATCCCCCACTCCTCCTAGCACACTCTTCCTCTCCCTTCATGAGCCAACTTAAGCCTCATGTCCACAAAGCCTCCCCTGATGCACTGCAGGAGGTATATCTTCTGAGAGACCTTACTCCTGTGCATTGCACTGCACGCCTGGGCAGGTAGCTGTGTGTATGGATACCTCTCTAGTTCCCTGGCTTGCTGCCCTTCTCTGTCCTGAGTGGAGAGGGGATTGGAGGAACCTGGAGTTTTCCTTCAGAGGGATGAGGCTCACCTCTAGATGCACTGGAGTGATCATTGTTCTCCAAGTGTACCAGACTCATTCCTGCCCCAGGACTTTTGCACTTGCTATTTGTCCTCCTGGGGTTGCCCTCCATCAGGTCTTCATGCTTCTCTTGTCATCCAAGTCTCAGCTCATAGTCCCATCTTTAGAGAACTTCCCTGACCACCTACTTTAATAATGCTACTCTCCTTCCATCTGAAATTATCTGATGCATTTTATTCTTAACACTCTGTCCCCTGCCCCCTCTCCAGAATAAAAGTTCCATGAGAACAAGGACCTTGCCCATTCCAGACTCCCAGGTGCTCAGCAGAGCTTGGCTCCTAGGAGATGCCTGTATGTAGATGTTGAATGAATTAATGAATCAATCAATGAGAAAACAAACCAGTGGGTTCACTCACCAACCAACAGCCTCAGGATGGAGTAGGGCAGGGAGGACAGGGCAGGTTCCTGTAATAGAGGAGGCACTAGAATCAAAGAGGGGCAACCTGGAGCCAGTGACACTGGTATCCACACCCTGGGCTACTTCCCTAATACTCCATTCCCACCCTCACCCACCAGAGTGAGCCCCACAGGAAGAGGTGTCTCCTCCTCTTCGCTGCCATCACGCCCATCAGGATGCTGCTGGCTTTCTTCTTGAGCCACAATTCAACCCTTTGCTCTTCCAATCACTCACCGTATCACAGAGCACAGGGCTTGGCACAATTTCATGGTCTAGATTTCTGCGTGTATAGCCAAACCCTGAAGAGGGCTAGAACTTTTCAGGAAGAAAACAGGTCAGTTTACTGTTTCCTAATTTTTTTTTCTATCTTCTTTCTTTAAGACCTGGGGCTAGGATGCTTCTGGAAAACAATAAGGTATTATAGGTGGACCTCATGACAAAATCAACTTGGCAGGAAAATACTAAGTGACCTAAGATGACATTTTCAGACTGATTGTTTTAAACAATAATTCATTCAAGGATTGATAAAAACCCTAGTGTGCCTTTGAGAGATTAAAAAAAAAAAATACATGGTGAATAGATAAATATTTCTTCCTTATTCCAAACCCAAAGCTTCTAATTTGGAGGTTATTGGACTTGGAATTGAAACTGACCTCCCGTCCAAGCTGAAATCCACCAGAGGTACACTCTTTTTACTGCTGCTCAGGGATACTGTTGTTTGGTTGCTAAGTTGGGTCCAAATCTTTGCAACTCCATGGACTGTAGCCCACCAGGCACCTCTGTCCATGGGATTTCCCAGGCAAGAATACTGGAGTGGGTTGCCATTCTCTTCTCCAGAAGATCTTCGCAACCCAGGGATCGAACCCTTGTCTCTTGCACTGGTGCATTGGCAGGCGGATCCTTTACCACTGAGACACCAGGGTTTACCAGGATACTGTACAGTACTTTCCAAAGTTCTCCACAGTTTGCAACAAGCTCCTTTCTGAGTCAGGGGGACTAGGTTGAGGGGGAGCATGTAATTTAGGTGCACGTGGTGGGCAGTTACACCACAGGCCACAGCTAGGGCCTGGCTCTGGCATTCTGCTTAGGCCATGTTCTTTCCATTATCCTGACATTTAGCAATATAGAATTCTCCCCTTGTTTTTTTTTTTTTACAAGAGACTCCTATGCTTATGTTAAGAAGTTATCATGCTGTGCTGAGTCGCTCAGTCATGTCCAATTCTTTGCGCCCCCATGGACTGTAGCCCACCAGGTTCCTCTGTTCATGGAATTCTCTAAGCAAGAATACTGAAGTGGATAACCATTCCCTTCTCTAGGGGATCTTTCTAACCCAGGGATCAAGCCTGGGTCTCCCACAATGCATGCAAATTCTTTACCATCTGAGCCACCAGGGGAGCCAATATCAAGACAAAACCACAATTCAAAAAGATAAAAAAAAAAATAAATAAAAAAGAATAAATTCCTTCTCACCTGAAAAAAAAAACAAAAACAAAAACAAAAAGATATATACGCTCTAATGTTCAATGCAGCACTATTTACAATAGCCAAAAATAGGGGATATATGTGTATTTATGGCTTATTTACTTTGCCGTACAGCAGAAAATAACACATTGTAAAGTAACTATCGTATTTTTTTTTTTTAAGTTAAGAGGTGGGGTCACACCGGACCTGTTGTTCTCCCAAGGTAGCTGAGCAGTGGTGTTCCCCAGACCTGGGTTCCCAGGTCCACCCCTCCTTCAACTCCCACCTGGCCTGCTTAACCAAGAGCTGTCTGAGTCTGTAACTGTGGTTCACACCAACCATGCTTCCTCAACTTTCTCCCAGAAACACTCACTTCCCCTTCACAATCTAGCAACTTTGAGCCGAGGTCAACTTTCTTGCATCAGCACATCTATTCAAAGGCTTATATTTTATCTTTTAAAAAATCGTGCATTTTCCATCTTACTATATAGTATGTCTCTGTGTTTTAAGTAGATTTTGTTTTCCTTCCTGAAACACGGGCTCGATCAATCCCTCCAGGAAGATACGCAGAGCTGTCCTGAGGCTCTGTGTGCCCTGAAAACTTTCCCAGGTGGGCTCTCTAGCTTGAGAAATGCAGAAATTACTCAATCTCATTATTCTTCAGATCTTTTGCTTCTTTTCCAAACCTTCCAAGTTATTAACTCAAGGCCACTTTTCATAATCAGAAATTAAATGCTCTCCTTTGAAATACTGTTAATTTTGGTGTGTTGGTTTGGCCCTGGCGGGGCACAAGACCCTTTGAGCTTGCCCACAGAGTTTTTGCAGGAAGGGGCCATGCCCCCTGGCTGGCCCATGACAGGAGCTCCAGGCACCCCACACTCAGGTTGTATAGCGCTGCCCTCGGAAACTTTCACGGGTTATGGCTTATGGAGGGTTCCGGAGAGTTCAGGAACAATCGATACCGTGCATTATAGGAGAGCGTGAGCTAACAAAGGTGCCAGTGGGTCACGTATCTTAAAACCGATTCTTGGGGACTTTAATTGTCGGGATGTTCGGGAGAAGAATATGACCTTACGGGGGCATTTTCCAGAACAGAATAGTCCATATATTAAAAGGTAGCAAATGATTCATAACTGGTTGGCGGCTGGGCCTATGGGCCCATGTTTCCCATGTGGATTTTTTTCTCTGCATTGCAAACTCTTACATTAAATTGTGATAAATGAAGAGTGGGGGCTACTCATACAAATCAATGACTCTAGTGTGTGTGTCATTAGCCTGAGAGATGCAGGCAGCGGTCAGTCCCATAAATCATGTGATGATCTGCTGTCTGCAACACGATGCGAGCAAGCAGGCGCATTAGGGAGGTTAAAGAATGAAATTAATCTGTGCATTTTCCTCTCCCCCTTCCGCCTTCCCCATCACCTGGTCATACGGAAAGAATTAAAATCACATGATCCGAACCAAACCAGCTCCAGAACAGTAAATTGGTTAAGTTTGACTTCACCTTTCAACTTCGAGTTAATTATATATTAGGGGATTAATTTATTCACAGACACTGGGAAGGCAAATGGAGACCAGGGGGAACCCACCAGGGCCTCTCATCCAGGTGCCAACATTATTAATCGCTCAGGCTGTGCCAAGAGCCCTATTTGGGCAGACGACGGGGTCGGGGCTGTAGGACTGGCCTTGCCCGCATTTCTGTCTGTCCTATTCTGTCTGTCCCCCAGCCCGTGGGGGACACTGATGCTTGTCTGGGTTTCAGAGGAGGCCCCCAGCTTTTGATACACAAGGCTGCCTGTGATGCCTGGTTGTTGGAGCATCCAAGATGCCTGGTCTGGGAGAAGCCTTTACACAAGGCATGGAGTAAGATCTTACCCCTGATGGAAACGCATGCTTCTCCGAGAGCCACTGGCCTTGGCATGAACACTTCCCACGAGCAGAACCCTCCCCCCACCTGCAAAGCTGCCCATTTCACATGGCAAAACCCTGATAAGGACCACTCTGAGTGTTTTCCCCCCATCTTACCGCATGCTCTTCAGAGAGCTGGGGACAGCGGCTATTTTCTCCCCAGAAGTCCTCCATGCATGTCTCTCATAGCATCATTTCCAGGCCCCTCACCCTTGCAGTCTCCTTCTGCTGTGCAGGGTCAGCCAGGTTGGAGCAGCGGTGGGCAGGGCAGCTGTCGGTGGAGCAGGGCCACTGGAAATGAGGCCTAGGGGGGAGAGCAGGGTGGCCTACTCCTTCCTCGAGTGCAACTGCCTGGTGACGGCCCCGGAGCAGGACAGGAGGTGTGGCTTCTGTCAGCGTGAGGGCCATGTCTGAGCACACACACAGACAGCCTCTCCAAAGAGTCCTGCATTGAGCCACGTGAGAGGAATTCTTACAGACATTTATCTGTTTGGAGTTAAAAGATGAGGATGCTGAATGGATTTGACAATGACCTTTTGCTTATAAATACTCACAAAGCCTGACGTGGAAGGTAGCAGTATGTTTTGTATGTGCACAGTACTTCGCAGCTTCATGAATGCTTTCCCATGCTTGTGGCATGTTGTTTAATCTTCCCAACTGCCTAGAAGTGGGGGCGAGGTACATTCATTCAATTCCTAAGGAAACTGAGACTCAACTTGGAGAGTCTGAAGACTTGCCTGATCTCCAGTGGCTGGGAAATGGCTCAGCTGCCAGACTAGCTGGTTGCTCAAGGCAAGAAGGATGGGGCTGTCTAGGGGTTCTCTTGGGGCTTGTCATGCTCAAAACCACAGATGAAAGGTTGTCCGAATTCAGGTCTCCTTGCCCATCTCCAGAGGCCCAATGCAACCCCCAGACCTCCACACTATATTCCAAACACAATTAACAAAAATAAGTTGAGCAAATATCTGAAAATTAAGGAGTTTCATATAAAGAAGGGATTGCAATTTCTTCTTGAAACCTGGGAGATGGTGGTGGTGGTGGTCTAGCTCCTACGTTGTGTCCAACTCTTTTGTGACCCCATGGACTGTAGCTCGCCAGGTTCCTCTGTCCATGAGATTTCCCAGGCAGGAATACTGGAGTGGGTTGCAATTTCCTACTCCAGGGGATCTTCCCGACCCAGGAATCAAACTCTCATCTCTTTCATTGCAGGTAGATTCTTTATTGATGAGCCGATCTGGGAGAAACCTCTTGAAATCTAGTCAGAGGGTGCCATCCCATCATGGTGGTGTTGAATAGAGACAGGCAGCGGCTTCGACTCAGAGGGAGAGGAGCTCTCAGAGGCCAGTAGTCTCCATGGAGACAGTGACCCAAGTGATGTCTCATCCTGCTGCCCAATGATCTGATGACCCTCCTCTGATCTTCCCAGTTGGCCACTGACCATGCTGGTCTCTTCCCAGGGCCCAGTCCTGCTGCTCCCTCTTCCTTCCAGGGATACACTCATCACTGTCACACATGCCCACCATCCTCTTCTCTGCCCAACACCTTCTTGGCCGTCAAGCCCAGCTCAAGCTGGTTTACTAGCCCTTTGGTCAGCCCTCTTTGGCCTCCTCTTTCCTAAGCTTCCCAGGTGGCATTAGTGGTAAAGAATCTGCCGGCAATACAGGAGCCACAGGAGACATGGGTTCAATTTCTGGGTCAGGAAAATCCCCTGGAGGAGGAAATGGTAACCCACTCCAGTATTCTGATAGGGCTTCTCTGGTGGCTCAGAAGTTAAAGTGTCTGCCTGCAATGCAGGAAACCTGGGTTCAATCCCTGGGTTCGGAAGATCCTCTGGAGAAGGAAATGGCAACCCACTCCAGTATTCTTGCCTGGAGAATCCCATGGATGGAGGAGCCTGGTGGGCTACAGTCCACGGGGTCGCAAAGAGTCGGACACGACTGAGTGACAACTTTTTCCTAAGCTCAGCAGGACTTCTCAGTTGGTTGGCACAGGGAACATGTCAGAGACAGAGGAGTCCAGGGGGATATTTGAATGCACCCTTCCTATTGACATGGAATGCAGTCAACCCAACCAGGGCCCTGGCCTGACTATGTCACCAACTCACACCTTCCCCTGATCCATGAGGCCTCCCGATTACACTGTTACCTGAGTTCATGCCTTGCTTGCCCTTCATTTTTTATTCTTTTTGGGAAACATAAAAAGATACAGAGAATAGCCAAAGGCCTAATTCCACAGAATCCAGATTCAACAAATATCAACATTTGCCATATTTATTGCAGATACTAAAAAAATAGCAACAATCCTGAGCCCAGTCCTGGGGGGAGAGGCCTGTGTGGTACTTTTCAGGTCCCCACACCACCCCTGATCTCATTCCATGCTCTTTCTCTCTCTCTTGAGGTAGTGTCTTTGCTTTACATCCTTCTGATCTATGTATATGTGCATATACACATGCTCACACACCGAACACAGAGCACAATTGTGCACACACGTACATACACATGTGCACACATATGCATGTACACACATTCTTAAATTTTACTTCCTGTGTGGTTATGTGCAAATATCTAAGTCTACATAAATCTTTGCTTTTTTCCCATCATCATGGCATTTTTGAGGTCTGAGCGCCCACACTTGGGAATCCATTCAGCCATTGCATAAGGGATGTACCATCTTGTCTTCCTGCTCCTCTTTGGATTGGCATGTACATTGTTGCTGATTTCTCACCAAGGGTGAAGCTCTGGCAGCCATGTGTATCTCTTCTGGGGCTCATTAATGAGGCTTGTTCTAGAGTTTCATCTGTTCTCTGACATGTCCTGAGTCTCTCTCCCTAGGGTGACTGAGGCCTTTGGGGGCCTGCAGGGCCAATGTGAGAAGGTGCCTAGCTCAGGCCCCAGCCAGCGCCTGGTATTTTCCTTGGAAGGTGCTCATATTTCCTTCAGTTCCCCATTGAGGCTGGCACAGGCTGGGCATACTGTGTGCTCCTAGCAGGTAAGGTCTGCACACGCAAGCCTCAGGGAGCCCCAGCCCTCGGCCTTCTCCTCCCAGGCCCATTAAACCTCTCACTTTGTATTTCTTAATTCCTTTAAGAAATCCCAAACCTGTCTTCTTGGATAGAAATAAAATAAATGTAATATCTATTGCTATCGCTTAAACACAAATTATAGCATTTTTTATTAAATACTCTGTTGTCAAATGCTTGACATTCTTCATAATAGATAAAAAAGCAACTAAAACTAGTTATTTTCTGTTACCTTAGAGGCTTGCAACATAGTGTGTAGTGTATTTACTTGTTATGTTCTGCTTGTCGCATTTCATTATAAGTACGTGAATTATTTTCCCTATTAAATTAAAATGCAATCTCCCCTCCCCCAGCTACCCTTGGGCTTTTATCAAAGGTGAAGGTCTGGCGATGTGGGAGCTGGGAAAAGCCACCTGGAGATCAGGGCAGAGCTGGCATTTGAGAAGGCCATTCCTGCCCCTTGTGCTTGGAGTTGGGACCCAGGAACACTCTCCCTAACCCCAGGGAGCCTTGGCTGTGGGCGAAGGCCACTGGTGTCACCACGCTGGCCTTATGTTCACCAAAGCCCATTTCTGGACACTGTCTCTTCATAGCAGCCATGTAAGTCAGGCAGGCTGGGCCACTGTACCCATTTCACAGAGAAGAAAATGGTCCTGAGAGAAGGGGTTTTCAAGTTGAGGTCAAGTTCAGGCTGGAGTCCTGCCTCCTCCCCCCCCCTCCCCCACCACTGGCACTCTCTCACATGGGTTGAGGACCACTGTGCATCTGGAACGTGGCTAAGGGTTCCACGGGCAATGCGTTGCTTTATCCCACAGCTGCTCTTTGAGGTAGTGGTGTTACAATCCTTCTTGCAGTTTTCATGACCCTGTGGTCCACAGAGGACAGAGAACTTGCCCATGGTCTTATGGCCTGTAAGTGCAAGGCCAAGGTTCCAGCCAGGTCTGTCTAACTTCAGAGCAGGATTCAGGAGCAGTGTGGGGGAGACAGCTATTAATAACTCTTAGGTCTCACAGTTCCCCTTTAGAATTGGATGAAATCTATGGGGTGTGCGTTTCTTACACAGATGACATTTTATATATGATTTTGTGGATTTCCCAGATTCTCTGCTGGCCATCTCTGTAGGGCCCACACAGGGCTCTATGCACCAGGTCAGAAAGAGCTCTCCTGAAAGGCTGGGAGTGTCCCCTCTTGTCACTCACCCAGCCCCGGCTGAAACAAACAGAAATGAATGCTACCAGACATGGCACCTGCCCACTCTGCTCCTGCCCTCCTTCCTGAACTCTTCCTGAACTCCAGTCGAGTGTCACCAGAATCTGAAATGGGCCCAAGTGGAGCTCGAGAGAGTGGAGTGCTGTCTCACTGTTGGGACAGGACCTGGTCTTCCCTGCCTCCGAGAGGGCTGGGAGAGTGATGGATGGCTGGAACACCCACTCAGATGCTCCTGCTCTGCCAGCATCTCCCCATCTGCCCACCTAGGGTGTACTTCTTGAGAAGAGTTAAAGCCTTCAGGTCACCTGCAAGCCTCTGACAACATCCCTCCAGGAACCCAGACAGGTGCAGAGCCTGGCCAAAATCCAGGGAAGCTTAGTTTACCCATCTCTAAACTGAGAAGATCCATCCCGGGGTCCAAAGGTACAGCTCTCTGACTCTGTCATCACTAAGGACATCACACGTGTCTATTTCTCCTCTCCCTGCACGTTTGCATGTGGGTCCCTGGTTTGACCTGTTCTTGTGGTTTAATCTTACAGAGAACATTCTCAGGATTCCTGCTATCTCGATGTGTCTTTCAGCACCGGCCACTCCATCATCTGAAAGCTTTGTGGCAACACAGCACCTTTCATCTGAGGCTGCTTCCCAGAGCTGTGCTGATAACACTCGGCTTGGCGGTGCAGGGAGAAAGGAAGCTGATAAGGCCAAGAGAACATCAGAAAGTTATGCCTCCTGAATGCAACTGCCAAATCAAAGCGCTTGAAAACATTAACAGGTACCCATGGAGGGGAGATAAAAGAAAAAGTACCTGTGAAGTTTTTCAATGCAAAAGAGGAAGTCAGATGAGAAGAACGCAGGCTTCATGCGTGGGAGACACTGGGCTCCCCAAATTGCCACCAAGGCCATCATGATGGAAGCATCTTCTCATTGGCCAGTGGTCAGGAGTAGGTGTGAATGGAAAAGATGAGGCCAAGAAAAGCGGCCAGGCTTTGGGGTAAGCAGACTATAAATGTGACATCTGCCTTGCCGATTTGGATACATTTTAGCTTAGGTTTTGTTTGTCTGTTTCCTTTGGAGTCTTTCCTCACCACCATTCCTCAAATACCCTACAGCCTTCGTTGTTGTTGCTTAGTCTAAGTCATGTTTGACTCTTTGCAACCCCATGGACTGTAGCCCATCAGATTCCTCTGCCCATGGGGTTTCCCAGGCAAGAATACTGGAGTGGGTTGCCATTTCCTTCTCCAGGGGGTCTTCCCTACCCAAGGGTCGAATCTGCGTCTCCTGCATGGGCAGGCAGATTCCTTACCACTGAGCTACCTAGTCTTTGAGTGCTAATTAAAAGTCCACCAGAAATGAAATGATCAGGACCGGTCATGACACAAGAAAGATGAAGGAGTAAGGAAGGGAGGAGAAGGATTGACAAAGGTAGGTAGAAGAACACGTGTAGAAGCAGAGATGGGGATGAAGGGTGGCAGGAAGGCAGGGGCCCAGGAAACGGAAGGTATCCTTCAAAGTCCCAGAAGACACGGGGAGAATTTTGGAACCACAACAAACAGGCATTGTGTCCCCTGACAGACGGCAGGATGGAGCCCTGAGCAAATTTCTGGATTATTCAAGGGCCAAATCACAAGTCCTGGAATCTCATATTGTATCCGCTTCCTCATTCTTAACAATCCTAGTGCCAGATTTGCAGCCTGATAAGGCATTACGGTTTTTCTCAAAGCCAGCATTTCCACAGTATTTTTTGGTCAAGTGTCCTTGCCATCCTCCTAGGTGTCTCCTGATGGTGATTGCAGCCATGAAATTAAAAGACGCTTACTCCTTGGAAGGAAAGTTATGACCAACCTAGACAGCATATTAAAAAGCAGAGACATTACTTTTCCAACAAAGGTCCGTCTAGTCAAGGCTATGGTTTTTCCAGTGGTCATGTATGGATGTGAGAGTTGGACTGTGAAGAAAGCTGAGCGCCAAAAAAATTGATGCTTTTGAACTGTGGTGTTGGAGAAGACTCTTGAGAGTCCCTTGGACTGCAAGGAGATCCAACCAGTCCATCCTAAAGGAGATCAGTCCTGGGTATTCATTGGAAGGACTGATGCTGCAGCTGAAACTCCAATACTTTGTCCACCTCATGAGAAGAGTTGACTCATTGGAAAAGACCCTGATGCTGGGAGGGATTGGGGGCAGGAGGAGGAGGGGACGACAGAGGATGGGATGGCTGGATGGTATCACCGACTCGATGTGCATGAGTTTGAGTAAACTCCGGGAGTTGATGACGGACAGGGAGGCCTGATGGGCTGCTATTCATGGGGTCGCAGAGTCAGACACGACTGAGCGACTGAACTGACTGACTGACTGAGGTGTCTCCTAACTTTTCTGTTTCAAGCCCAGGTCTGTTTCCCCTGTCCCAGCCCCCAGTTGGAGTCATCTTGAGGCCCGCTCTGACTGTAGCCGGTTGGCTGCTCCTTGCAGCATCCTGGGGGAGCTCAGCCAAGTTCACGGTCTCCCTCTCATACAACAAGTCCTGTCCTGCTGGCCAGGTCTCCCACGCAGGAGACGAGACCCCTCACCCTGGAGGCGCCCTCTTCTCCCTGGGCTCAGTCCTCACCTGGGGTGTGACACTCTCTTGGAGAACATCTTGATGTAGATGAAGGATGCTCCATGAATCAATAAATCATAAGTCTGTTGGACAGCACTCAGGTAGGCAAATGCATGTGTGTTCTTCACTCAGCGAACCCTCCTAAAAAAGATAATACACTCAGTCTCTCACTCTGCTGACATATTTCAACTCAATTGATAATGGACCAGGATTGAGCACAGCTTAGAGAGTGAATTACCTTTTAGCCATCCCTTCAAGTTTAGGGTTGCAGTCACCAACAAAATCAATGTCGAAGGATTCTTGTTGTCTCAGGCAATACCTACAGTGACTCCTAATGAAATAAACCACTGAAGCCTTTTAATCAGAGGACCTGCCTGAAAGCAGGAAGCCGTCCGGGAGGAGGCTGGGGCTCTAGGGACCTGTTTTCCCCTCACTGGTCAACGCATGAGCGATTCTTTAATTGTAGTAATGATGCGCTTACCCTGGACCCAGACGCTCGGGCAGCAGGAGGCAGCAATTCTCTGGGGCGCAGAGCTGGCGTGACCTCAGCTGGGGTTACACAGGTCCCCGCGCAGGTCCGTATCACCAGGGTCCTTAGCTGCCCCTCTCGGGTAGGGGCCCGTTCCGCTCCCAGACATGTGATAAGTCTCAGTGGAGAGAAAGCCTGGCCATAAAGGAGACCCCACTCTGTATATCTGGATCCCAGAGTCAGTGCTGGAAAAATAAGAGTCCCTGCTAATGGGCTCCTGCCCCCACCCCTGCTCTGCCATGGGCCCTGCCTGCATCCCTCTGAAAATCAGCTAACATCACCTTAAATAAATTCGAATATTAGGGAACTCAAGGAAATTCAGAAACAATCAATGTTGATCTAGAAGATTTCTGAAAAGGCTTGCTTCGTTCTGTGGCCACTTGTCCAGTCTGGGGAACGTTTGTGGCTTGTCTCTCTGGCACCCATTCCTCCTTTTCCAGGGCTTGTTCCCTGAGTTTCTTTGGAAATCTATCTTCTCTTACTCCTTTGTAAGAGGATAAGTGTATCTTCTCTTACTTCCTAACCCAGGGATCAAACCCAGGTATCCTGCATTGCAGGCAGATTCTTTACCATCTGAGCCACCAGGGAAGCCCCCTCCACTGAATTCCCAAACCTAAATTTGACTGAATCTTTAAGCAAGCCCCAGGAATGAGTGGGCTTCCCTGGGCTTCCCTGGAACTAGTGGTAAAGAACACACCTGCCAATGCAGGAGAAATAAGAGATGCAGATTCAATCCCTGGGTCAGGAAGATGCCATGGAGGAAGGCATGGCAAACCACTCCAGTATTCTTGCCTGGAGAATCCTATGGACAGAGGATCCTGATGGGCTTGGTCCATAGGGTCACAAAGAGTCAGATCCCACTGAAGTGACCTAACATGCATGCATATGCACTAGAAATGAGTGAGGGGCACAGATGCGAAAGGAATTGCTTTTCTTGGAAGGCAATATAAAAAGAGAGTCATCCGTGTAGTTGGTCATACTCAGAGATCCATGGTCCTCTGAAGTCCCATTTTTCCTTTTCTTTCTTTTTAGATTTCATTGAAGAAAAACATTTTTTGGTATTGGGGTATAGCTGACTAACAATGTTGTGATAGTTTCAGTTGAACAGCAATGGGACTCAGTTATACATATACATGTATGCATTCTCCCCCTAACCCTGTTCCCATCCAGGCTGGACTATAACATTGAGCAGATTTCCATTTTTCTCATGGATCATAATGGTGGAGACAAAGACTTTCTACTATGGGTAGCTTTGCTGAAGCCCTGGCCCTAGAATGGCCAAGGATAAGCCCCCCACCAGCCTGTAACCCCTAGCTCTTCCTGTGAGAGACTCTTCAGGTTCCTAGAGAACATCTTGTCTTCTGGATAGCTGGACCAACAGAGATGCCAAATGAGATAGCCAGACCAGATAGTAGGAGCCAGAGTCAAGCCAATAATGTCTGAATTCTCCCTTCCCTGGTTCTGTGGGGAGGTCACCTGGATGTCTAAGTATCCAGACCCCACAACCCCCCACCCCAGGGCCTCTCTTCTGGGGTCAGTGCCAATGGGAACATTTAGTGCAACGGAGGCACATCCAGAGACCACACGCCTCTTGTACGATTCCTGAGTCGAGATGCTGGTAGAGCGCCCACCGCCCTTTGTCTACCACGGTGATGAATGGTTGTTGACACGACTAAACAAAGGTATTATTAGTAGATTACATCTGAGAGGCTGGACTGGTGCAGAAAGAGGCCAACAAGAGCCCTGGGCCTCACTCGACTCCCAATTACTCCACAAAAGCCTAAACCACCAGGTCAGGGATAAAAGTGAATAAATGTTTCTAAATTCTTATCTTAAACACACTTAAGCTTAAAGCTATTTAACTGGGGCTTTAAAAGCATGTGAGCCTTGTGGAGCCCAGCTACCTGCCTCATTCTCTCGCTCTTATTTTTGCTTTTATCCTTTTAGTCTTGAAGAAGCCTAATTAGAAGCTTGAACAGGGCTCTCTCTCCCTGCCCTTAAATCAGTAATTGGCTTCAGTGCAGAGACTGTCAGGAAATTAACACATCACAACGTGACAGCTGTTAATTTTTTCTCCTTATTTGTCATATGAATCACTGCTGATTTGCCGGAGTGCATAACAAATTAGTGGGCTGTAATCAGCGGGCTCTCTTCTATGAGCTGCACCTTCTCTTTTTTTTCCCCTTTTTCCCCCCTCTCTCTCTTCTTCCCTCTCCCCCTAAAGTCCATTACTTCACTGCCTCAGCTGAGACGACGGTTCCTAGGTGTGTCATTGTCAATAAATCAGAATAAGCAAATGCTAAAAGCGCAAGAAGCTCTTTAAACTTTGATGAAGGCTTTTAGTTACATTTTAAAACTTATACTCATAACCGGAACCCTTTTTTTTATATATATATTGTCACTCCCTGGTAGTGATAGACCGTCAGGTTGCCAGTCATTTCCTCATCCAACGTGCCAGGGAAGGTGGAATCCCAAGTGCCATCACTGCAAGTTCTGGCTGACGGAGAAGGGAGGTGGGGAGGTGTCAGGGATGGTGGGGGCTGAAGGTATCAGAGATCCCCACAGGGTCAGACCAGAGGGGTTTGCTCTCTGAGTCAAGGATGAGGGGGGAGAGAGGCAGATTGGCTGAATGGGAGGTGAACAGACAGGGCAGGAAGAAGAGAGAGATTCTGGGACCTCTTCACTCCCCAGCCTTCTAACTTGACTCGTGGTCCACTATGCATCAGCCACCTGAGGAGGCATTTGAGTCTTCATTAAATGTCTTTATAGTGGCCACTGGGACCGCCCAGCAGAATCATGGGCCCTGGGACTTCATTCTGCACTCAGCACCTTTGGTGGTCTTACATCTAATAAAAATTTTCTCTTAAAGGTCATAAAGGGGGAGGACAGAAAAGGTGAGACCTGCAAGGTGGCTATAATATGTGATTCTGCTCTAGACTCTGAAATCTGGCAAACAAATCTGTGCTCTTTGCACCCACACTGTAGATGCGGAAAGTAGAGGAGCTTCTTTCTTCTTGCATGATCACTCAGTCGTATCAACTCTCTGCGACCCCATGCACTGTAGCCCGCCAGGCTCCTCTGTCCATGGAATTTCCCAGGCAAGAATAATAGAGTGGGTTGCCATTTCCTTCTCCAGGGGATCTTCCCAACCCAGGGATCAAACCCATGTCTCCTGCATTGGCCAGCGTGTTCTTTATCACTGAGCCACCTTTCTTCTTGGTCTGAAACTTTCTAGGCTGAGGAGTGCCGGTCTTTCCAATCTGAGTCCATCAGGCAGTTGGTTGCAGTTCACAGGGCTGTTCACAAGGGGTTCACAGGGTTGGGGGCGGGGGGACTCAGCCTCTCAGGGCTCACCCAGCATGTTACCTTGGATGTTATAGACTGATGCTGAGCCTGCGGTGAGAGCACTTCAGAGATGAATTTCTTCTTTTCTTTCTTCTCTCATCCATCCATCTACCCACTGTCCTCTGCAGGGAGCAGCAGGTATGAGCCCAGCATGTGAACAAGTGGAACAGAGGGAGGGACAGAAGATGGGTTTATCTCAAGATGGAAGAACCCAGGGAGGATAAATCACAGAGTTAGACAAATGAAGTCACTAGACCCAGACCCCCTTCTGCTATCCCGGGATGCTTTCTTGGGTGGAATGTAATAGAAGAGTGGAAGGGCCTTGCTCCTCCAGCCATCACCATCAGCAAGTGGGTTATTCTGTCTGCCATATTAGTCTTGACTACTTTTTTCCTCCAGGAATTAGTCTAATGACTTTCTTGTGGTGAGTTCCAATTTGACCACTTGAAAATTGGCTTTAGCTCCATTTATCATACACTTTTCCAAGACTATCAGTACTAGACTCTAGTTGAAGAACCAAGAATTCAATAAATTAGGGCCTACGATCTTAAATTATTTGTACTTTCTTGCAAAACAGCAGTAATTTTAAAAACATGTTCTTAAAGAAATCTCGACCCTTGGGTCTTGGAATACACATCCCACCCACTGTTCTTTCCCTCATGAGACCTGAGAAGCTCTATTTTAAGAGACACAAACCTGCAGCATGAGCGTCATCCTTTGGAGCTGATCAAGCCACGAGGTCTCATTGTGTGAACATCATTGAAGCATTTTAGAAATAAAACAATTGTCCTTCCCCCTCCCCATTTTACTGATGATAATGTATGCTCATTCAATGTGTTTAAATACAGTTTAGTATGATACATCTTACAAAAATCTCTGTTGAGAAAGTTTCTCTCTAGTGTCCATTTATAAGCTCAAAGAAAGGGTTTTAAAGTAAAATACCAATTTAACAATTACTCTGTCAAATCCTAATTTAAGAAAAAAAAATCATTTCTCCCTTATCTGATGTGGAACGAGCTTCTTGGTAGAGCCCTGGATTGTTAGCAGGAAAGCAGCAGCTCCTCCAAAGCGGCAACCACGGGAGTTTGGTGATCCTGGGACAAACCGGGCCACCATGGGGGCAGAGCTCCTGGTCGGTCTAGGGAAGACCCCACAGGAGGAGGCCCCAGGGGGCACTGGGCTCCACAGACCGAATGCCTCTGGAAATGATGGAGCCTGAGCTCGTGTTTCCAACATTTATTGGGACTCTATTGAAGCAATGAATTTTGCTGTTACTGACTGGCTCTCAAGCACTCTCTTCTCAGTTCATGGGCACCTTGGGCACAAGCTGATGCCACTACTCCTACGACCCTTCTACCTCTGACCTCTAGTGATTCAGCCTCCAAGTTCTCCCATTCCCATGCCGTGTGTTTCTCTCCCTTCCAAATTGCTAGATGGAAGACCTGTTCCTTGACAAACAAACCTCCTTAAATCTCCCTTATATCTCCACTGTTCCCATTCTGCTGTAAAGGATGCTGTGGTCTTGGTGATGCTCTTTAGGGACAAGCTTCCTCTGCAGTTCTCTACAGGGGCACCTGTTCCTTCTTCCAGGCTCCATGTACATCAGTGTCAGCTGTGAATCACTTTTCCTTCTAGGCACCATCTGCCTATGCTACCCTTCACCTCTGGTAATTCCTGGCCTTCACCAATCTCCTGGATACGGATATTCTTCTCAGTCATTCTCGTTCATCAGACACCATGAGAACTGGATCAACATTTTCTCTTACCCCTAACCCATTGTCATCATTTAAGGTGACCTCAGCCTTAACATGCAGGCTTCTCAGATAGCTCAGTGGGTAAAGAATCCACCTGCAATGCAGGAGACACAGGAGAGACAGGTTCAATCCCTGGGTCAGGAAGATCCCTTGGAGGAGGAAATGGCAACCCACTCCAGCATTCTTACCTGGAAAATAACATTGACAGAGGAGCCTTGTGGGCTAGAATCCATGGAGTCGCAAAGAGTTGGACATGACTGAGCAACTAAGAATGCACACCTTGCAACCTTAACATGCATGACCCATCACCCATCACTGATGCCTCACAAATGTCTGATCCACCTACTAATTTCCAGTGACCTGCATCCACCCGATGTTAGCCATATGGGTGACTGGTCACCCCCAGATGGTCTATACCTTCCCTAGAAACTATGAGTCTCAAGTCTTATATGTTAGAAGCAACACATTCTCAGGCCCAGGGTCTTGTCTTTGTCTTGAAGATTTTCTCTTTATATACATTTTCTTCTATTTTACTGGGATTTCTGGTAGACTGTATATCAATTCTCTCATCCTTCCTAGCAATGCTTTCTGCCTCTGATGCTTCATCTGTGCTCTATGTTCTTTTGTTTCAACCACTTAGGTGTGAGGATCCTCCACGTCACCATTCTTTGCATTGTCCATGCTCTACCCTAGCAAAATCCCAGTCCTGAAGCAATCCATTTCCTTTTCTTCTGCATTCCCAGTCTGAATTAACAAGCAATGCTGGAGAAAAGGCACAGTCTTCTGCAAACTGGAGCTCTACAAACACAAAGTCTCTGGGCCTAGCTGAGCCTTCCACACTCTGTACCACCTCTCTTGAGTTTTCCCACCTGGCTTTCTCTACATCTCCTACCCTCCATCTTTCTCTCCCATCTCAGTATAAAAATCTCTCCTTGTATAGAAAACTGACCATCCCACTTTGTTTCTGCACCACTTTTCTTCCAAGTCTGCTCTCTGAATGCTGTGGCTTAGTGGATTCACTTCTCTCTCTCCAATATTTTCAACATCTCCTACTGTCTTCTCTTTCTATTCCTTCCTTTTAACAGTGAAACATATTTAAATCCCTTCCAACTTAATAAAAAAAAAATCCTTACAGCCCTAAGCAGCTTCTTGCCCTCACACCCAGCCAACTTTCTGAACGAGTGGTCTGCACTTGCTCTCTCCACTCTCCCTGAAATTGTTAGCGAACCAAATATGAGCGCGCTCACCCATGTGCAGTAAAGGCAATGTATTGACATTAGGTCATGGTAGAGGAAATAGAACACTTACTGAAGGGCGCCCAGCAAGGTGAACAGGCAGCTTGTGTTCAGAAGACCCAAACTCCCCAGTGGCTTTCAAGGAAGGGTATTTAAAGGCCGTGTGAGGGACCATGGCTGCAGAGTGTGTAATCAGCTCACGCACAATTGGTTGGCATCAAGGTAAGATTTCAAGCATCACCAACCTTCTGGTTTCAAGGGTCTAGTGCTTGTCATCAGCAGTTGTCACCTGGTGGGGGTCTGCTTCCTGTAAAGACAACTCAGACATAGCCTATATCTGTATCTTCCAAGGAACTGGGAGCTCGGGGATTCCCAAACTCTGCCTCGATGTGGCAGATTTATAGTCTAAATTATTAGCCATTTCTTGGCCCAAAGCTAATTTTTTGTTTGTTTGCTTCTACATCTTCACATTTCCTAATCATTAAATCTTGAGCCAGTCTTTTGAGTCTCAGAGAATGATTGGGAGACTGAAGCAAAAGCTTTTTCCTTCAAAGGACAGGGACATGTATGTGATTTCACAATTAACTCATCACACAGTTTGGCAGTTGCTCTTCCCATCTCATGGAGACTTGTGCCACCAAGAATGCTAGTATGCATGCAGACAAGGATGCTTTTCAATGCCTAGTTAACCTGATTTCTCTGCAAGCATGAGAGCATAACTACTTCACAAATGTTTGAATTTCAAACTTGGATTGTTGCTCCCTTTCTGGCCATTTCTTTCAGGTCTCCCTAGTAAACTTCTCATTATCTTTCCATTAGAAGTAATTTCCCTGGGATTTCCTTGTTTCTCTCTTTTCACTTTACTCTGTGGGCAAACTTTCTCTCTCCTTTGGCATCAATACAATGACTTCAAATATAAATTTTCTGAACAACAATTTTGGCTATCTCATAAGTGCATGCAAGGTTAACCTACCACCTCTCTTCCTGTCCTCACCTGGTTTGAATTCTTTGTCTAGAGATCAATGACCAGAGACCATCCTAGATCATTTTCTCCCCAGTACGGCCATTGTCTGTTCCATCACTGAATTGTGTCCACTCCCATGATTGTCCTTTCTCGTCATTACTACTGCCATGACCAGGTCCCCACCACCACTTCCTTTCACTTGATCAATTAAACAGCTTCCATATCTCCGACCTCTAATACATCCAATGGGCTTCCCGGGTGGCACTAGTGGTAAAGCGTTCACCTGCCAATGCAGGAGATGCAAGAGATGCGGGTTTGATCCCAGGGTCAGGAAAGATCCCCTGGAGTAGGAAATGGCAACTCACTCCAGTATTCTTGCCTGGAGAATCCCTCGGACAGAGGAGCCTGGCGAGCTACAGTCCACGGGGGTTGCAAGGAGTCAGACAAGAGACTCTTGTCTGAGACACTGAGAGACTGAGCAGAAACTAAAAAGTACAAATATATTCAATGTATCTTCCACATGGCAACCAGTCATCTTTCTTCATGCAAACTTGACCTTGTAGCTTGCATGTTTATTCTCTGTTGCAGAATCCCTCCATCTTTTTTAAAAGTATATATATTTATTTATTTATTTGGCTGTGCCAGGTCTGAGTTACAGCATGTGATATCGTCAGTCTCTGCTGCGGCATACAGGATCTGTTTTTATTTCCAGCATGGAGTTGTGGCATGCAAGATCTAGTTCCCTGACCAGGGATCAAACCTGGCCTCTGGCATTGGGAGCACAGAGTCTTAACCACTGGACTGCCGGGGAAATACCCAGAGTCTCTCCCTCTTTAACATGTTCTCAAAGACCTTCACAATGCGACTCACCTGCCTCCCTAGGGTGGGTCCTGGTTTGCCACTCAGACCACATATTACAGTCTGGAATCACTGAACTCAATCAGTTTCCTAAAAGTGCTAAGTTTTATCTTGTTGCCCAATCTCACACCCAGAAGCCTAGGGCCCGCATTCCTTTCCCTAGCTAGACCAGCAGCCTGAAGTGGCAGCTCACATCACATGGCCTGGTTGGAGTGTCTGTTGCCACACCGGGCCCCATCTCCAGGCAGACAGTACACTGTGTCAGGGCAGAAATCATGTGCTCATTGCTGCAGCTGGTCCCAAGCATAGTGCCCATCCATAGCTTTGTCAAATGCCTCAGTGTTCAAAGTCTACAGTGATGGTCCTGGGTGGACTTTTCCATTTCCTGTAAGTCAGTGTATATCTTGGGCTCCGTAATTTGGAATTAAATTTATTACCTGAACATCTTTCAGTTTTGATCAAATTTTCTAACACAGCTGGGTTGATGGAAGCTTCACTATATCCACAAATAACAACTTGTAAAGTACCTAGGGTTATTTCTCTCTGCATGAAGCTAACCAGCTGGTGATTCCCATCTCTGAGCAGATGTTTGGCCCCGTGTAGACCCCATGAGGCCATGCCCAGGGCTACACCCCTCACACAGTTCCGAACCCACTTTGTGGTTCTGGGGAAGGCCTCTCAGTAAGGATTTTTTACAGTTCAGCTGCTCCTGAAACCTTAGAGGCCACAGAGGGAAAAAACTGAGAAATTATTTCCAAGCCGAAGCAAAGTGAGCTGAGTCTAGGAGGAAGGAGAAAGAAAGTCAGTTTGGGGCAGGATCAAAAGTCAGTCTGTGCTGTTAAGGCAAAAATAAACAGAGGCACACAAAAACCAAACAACACAAAAATGCTCATCAGCTGGGTCAGCCCGGCCCGGCTCAGACCACCCACTTCGCTGCATTTACCAGATCACAGCAGATTGACTCCACCAGGGCCTCACCCTTCGCTGCACCACCAGGGGACAGGCAGGGTAATGATGTGGAGGAGGAGGGACCAGCCCAGACCAGAAGGACCCTTCCTAAGCTGCTTAGACAGGGGCTTCAGCAGCAAATCCAGCTGGCAGTTGGGAGTGGGCAAGGCTCTTGCCTGCTGCCTCAGTTTCCCCTTTGAGAGAACAGCTCGGTTTGGTCCTTTTGCCCTACTGTCTTCAATGGAGGTTGGGGTAGATCAGTAACTAGGGGGAAGGGCCACACTCTTTGAAAAGACGTATTCAGAGTATAATATCCATGACAATGAAAAACAAACTATTGCCTTCATATTAAACTTTAGAGAGAGTTAAATCCAGTTAAAGCATCTGGCCTCCTGTGGGAACACAGAGATAGCGTCCTCATTACCCCCCTCATGACTCTGAGGGCAGGTGGTGGAGGGACAGGAGAATTTCACTTTGTTTACTCACTTTTCTGTCTCCCACCCAGAACGGACAGGTAGACATGTGCACATGGTGTTTACCACTGTATCCCCAACACTTGGACCTGGGCCGGCACAGTGAGGATATTTGTTGAATAAATTGATGAATGAGAGAAAGAACAAATGAGTGAATGAATGAACATCAACCCCAAGGGACAGGTATGGTGATGAGAGGGACCTTGCCTGACGCAGGGTAGATGAATACTGAATATTTGTTGTGTACCGTATATCAAAACAGAGCTTAAGTGAACAGTTCAGTTCAGTCGCTCAGTCGTGTCCAACTCTTTGCGACCCCATGAACCGCAACACACCCGGCCTCCCCGTCCATCACCAACTCCCGGAGTCCATCCAAACCCATGTCCATCAAGTTGGTGATGCCATCCAACCATCTCATCCTCTGTCATCCCCTTCTCCTCCTGCCCCCAATCCTTCTCAGCGTTAGGGTCTTTTCCAATGAGTCAACTCTTTGCATGAGGTGGTCAAAGTATTGGAGTTTCAGCTTCAACATCAGTCCTTCCGATGAACACCCAGGACTGACCTCCTTTAGGATGGACTGGTTGGATCTTCTTGCAGTCCAAGGGACTCTCAAGAGTCTTCTCCAACACCATAGATCAAAAGCATCAATTCTTTGGCACTCAGCTTTCTTTATAGTCCAACTCTCACATCCATACATGACCACTGAAAAAACCATAGCCTTGACTAGACGGACCTTTGTTGACAAAGTAATGTCTCTGCTTTTTAATATGCTATCCAGGTTGGTCATAAATTTCCTTCCAAGGAGTAAGCGTGTTTTAATTTCATGGCTGCAATCACCATCTGCAGTGATTTTGGAGCCCAGAAAAATAAAGTCTGACACTGTTTCCCCATTTATTTCCCATGAAGTGATGGGACCAGATGCCATGATCTTAGTTTTCTGCATGTTGAGCTTTAAGCCAATTTTTTCACTCTCCTCTTTCACTTTCGTCAAGAGGCTTTTTAGTTCCTCTTCACTTTCTGCCATAAGGGTGGCGTCATCTGCATATCTGAGGTTGTTGATATTTCTCCTGGCAATCTTGATTCCAGCTTGTGCTTCTAGCCCAGTGTTTCTCATGATGTACTCTGCATATAAGTTAAATAAGCAGTGTGACAATATACAGCCTTGACATACTCATTTTCCTATTTGGAATCAGTCCTTTGTTCCATGTCCAGTTCTATGCTTCCTGACCTGCATACAGGTTTCTCAAGAGACAGGTCAGATGATCTGATATTCCCATCTCTTTAAGAATTTTCCACAAGTTTATTGTGATCCACACAGTCACAAGCTTTGGCATAGTTAATAAAGCAGAAATAGATGTTTTTCTGGAACTCTCTTGCTTTTTCGATGATCCAGCAGATGTTGGCAATTTGATCTCCGGTTCCTCTGCCTTTTCTAAATCCAGCTTGAACATCTGGAAGTTCATGGTTCACGGACTGCTGAAGCCTGGCTTGGAGAATTTTGAGCATTACTTTACTAGTGTGTGAGATGAGTGCAATTGTGCAGTAGTTTGAGCATTCTTTGGCATTGTCTTTCTTTGGGATTGGAATGAAAACTGACCTTTTCCAGTCCTGTGGCCACTGCCTTCCTCAGCGATCAATGCAAAGAAATAGAGGAAAACAACAGAATGGAAAAGACTAGAGATCTCTTCAAGAAAATTAGAGATACCAACGGAACATTTCATGCAAAGGTGGGTTTGATAAAGGACAGAAATGGTATGGACCTAACAGAAGCAGAAGATATTAAGAAGAGGTGGCAAGAATACACGGAAGAACTATACAAAAAAGATCTTCATGATCCAGATACTCACAATGGTGTGATCACTCACCTAGAACCAGACATCCTAGAATATGAAGTCAAGTGGGCCTTAGTAAGCATCACTACGAACAAAGCTAGTAGAGGTGATAGAATTCCAGTTGAGCTATTTCAAATCCTGAAAGATGATGCTGCGAAAGTGCTGTACTCAATATGCCAGCAAGTAAACAGGAAAACAATAACTTTTACAGGAAGTTTTTCTAGAGGGAGGCTCATGTTTTCCAATTGAGATACCTAGGCCCAGGGAGGGACAGGGGTTTGCCTGCAGTCTCTGAGCTTGTCAGACTCTAGGTTGTGGGCATCCTGGGGCTTCTGAGCCACAAGTAATGGCCTCACCCAAGACCTCTCACTGCTGGGGGCATCAGAAGGCATCCACCAGGGAAGCTTGCCCGGAGTTAGAGTCCCAGGACTAGGCCTTCGCATCCTCTCACCAGAAGAGCAGAGACCTTTCCTCCCAAGCGCCCTCTGCCCTGTCGCTGCTCCTGGTCTCAGCAGCCACCCCACATCCACTCTCTGGCTCCCAAAGCCTAGCTGCTCACATATTTCTGCACTGTGGACAAAATGAAGGCTGGCTAGGTGTCACGTATACAGAACAACCAAGGCACATACACAGGACCTGCTCCTGCCTGGCCTGGAGGGGCCCCATGGCTGCTTGGTTTTCAGCCCTCAGAGGGGCCAAGGAGGATTATGGCAACTCAGGAAAGTGGTGAAGTCCCAAAAAGTCAACTCTCCCTTCAAGGCTCAGCTCAAATGTCACCTCTTCCAGGAAGTCCTCAGTGCTTCCCTGCCTTGGTGACATGTGCTGATCCTCTAGGTCTCTGCACAGTTCCTGATGCCAGCGGTCCCCAACCATTTTGGCACCAGGGACCAGTTTCATGGAAGACAATTTTTCCAT
This sequence comes from Odocoileus virginianus, assembly GCF_023699985.2. Classification (NCBI taxonomy): domain Eukaryota; kingdom Metazoa; phylum Chordata; class Mammalia; order Artiodactyla; family Cervidae; genus Odocoileus; species Odocoileus virginianus. The sequence goes on along the minus strand of NC_069693.1, from coordinate 19,146,182 downwards.
GGACCGGAGGGGTGGGGGGATGATTTCAGATAATTCAAGCACATTATACATTACATTTATTGTGTGGTTTATTTCTATTATTATTATATCAGCTCCACCTAAGATCACCAGGCATTAGATCCTGGAGGCTGGGAACCCCTGTTTGATGCCATTCTTCCACAGATCAATTGTGCTCCTCTGTGTGAGACTGCCCTTCACTACAAGGATGACCTTCTCCTTTCCTTTGAACTCCCCGTCCACACAGTGCCTGGCTTAGAGGGCACGTGTCCTTGGGAAACACTCATGACAAGTGGATGAGCCCTCTCGGCATCCTTAGGGCCAAGGAAGCAAAAGGAGACCAAAGAGATGCTCTCATCGTCCACAGAGTGAAAGACTGGGAAGGCAAAGATGAGGTCTCTGGCCAGACTGAAGAGCAAGGCCTTCCCTTTCCTGGGCCTCCAGACCCTGCGGACCTTGCTAGGTCCCCCTTAGGTCACACCTCATCCCACCTTAGATAAAAAGGAGCTGAAGAGCAGATGTGAACATGGAGAGTAAAATGAATGGGAGACACAATGGAATATTACTCAGCCATTAAAAAGGATACCTTTGAGTCAGTTCTAATGAGGTGGATGAAACTGAAGCCTGTTATACAGAGTGAAGTAAGTCAGAGTGAAAAACACCAATACAGTATACTAACGCATATATATAGAATTTAGAAAGATGGTAACAATGACCCTATATGTGAGACAGCAAAAGAGACACAGATGTATAGAACAGTCTTTTGGACTCTGTGGGAGAGGGCGAGAGTGGGATGACTTGAGAGAATAGCACTGAAACATGTATATTAGCATATGTGAAATAGATCACCAGTCCAGGTTTGAAACATGAGACGGGGTGCTCAGGGCTGCTGCACTGGGATGACCCAGAGGGATGGGATGGAGAGGGAGGGTCAGGATGGGGATCACAAATACAACCACAGCTGATTCATGTGGATGTATGGCAAAACCCACCACAATATTGTAAAGTAATTAGCCTCCAATTAAAACAAATAAATTAAAAAAAAAACACACCCTGATGAATGGAAAGGCTATGTAATCAACTCCTTGTTTGACCGTAGTGTGGAACTTGCTCGTTTGGACCCAAGCATGTAGACATGGCTGAAAAGTAGAAGTCATGTCTAGCAGGATGGCCCAGGTCAGGTATCAGGGGACCAAGAGAGGGGCAGGGAGATAGGTCGAGGCTGCCGTGTCTGCTCAGGTGTCTCTCCACAGCTCTTGCTTCCCTTCCCAGGCCTCTTTCCTCCTCACAGGCTGCTTGTGGCAGGGACAGGTGGGGTTTCCTGGGAGGCGGGCTCCAGAGTGGGAGTTTGTTAATGAGCACTCTTGGGATCCCCATGAAAGACAAGGAAGGGGAGGAATGAAGTAGGACTGGGAAGGGGAGGATGCTGAGCTGCGAGGCCTCAGCCAACAGGGTGGAGGATTCCGGATTCTGAGGGCTTTACACCCCCCTACCTGGATCAATCAAGCCTGGAAGGCTAAACCATGGGCAGGGCTGGGGTCTTCAGGCAGGCGATCCTGAAAGGGCTGACAGCTGAGGGCTGAATGTTGGAGCCTTTCCAAACAGCTGGGGGAATATGTCCTCTCCTCCTGAAGGGGTTCTGGGCAGCCCATCTCAGCACCCCCACATATGGGCATCAGCTGGGGTAGCAGGAGAGATGTCAGGCTTGGCAGGGAGGAGTTCCAGGGAGTAAAAATGGCAAGTACATGTATGCTCAGTCGTGCCCAACTCTGCGACCCCATGGACTATAGCCCAGCAGGCTCCTCTGTCCATGGAATTTTCCAGGCAAGAATACTGGAGTGAGTTGCCATTTCCTACTCCAGGGGATCTTCCCAACCAGAGGTTGAACCCGCATCTCTTGTATCTCCTGCATTGGCAGTCACATTCTTTACCACTAGCGCCACCTGGGAATTTAATTCTCCTGTTCATCCCCTCTTATCCCCCCACCCGCCCATCACACCTGGCTTAGAGGGGAGAGCAGTCAGGTGTCAAATTTAAGACTATTGTACTAGAAAGACCCACATCTGACAAACACAGACCTCCAACCTGGAAGCCCTTCCTCCTCATTGTTCAGAAGGGAACTGAGGCCTGGAGAGGGGAATTGGCTCAGCATGACATGTAAGTCAGGGGAGGTCCAGGAGGTGAGCCCAGGGATTCTGTTTTCCCTACCAGGGTTAAGACCATCTTCTGCCATAAGCCTTGGAAAGGATGATGTTTCTCCCTATCCAACTTTCAGATTTTTTGCACTTTCACAAAACAATGCAAACCAGTGAGGCTTCATGGAGTTCATACTGAATGCTCTGGACTGTCTCAGGCCACATGAGGCAAGAGAAATATGACTCAAGATTGTTGCCCACAGTCTAGGGCACAAGAGGCATGGCCAGCTAGCAATGCACGTAGCAGGCCAAAAGACCCAAAGAATATGCCCATGGGAATATATTCACAACATAGGGTCAAGTCCAAGAAATTCAGGGTGGGCCAGAATTTCTACAGATGAGGCTTGGGAACAAGGTTTTTTGGGCCAACAGTAGAATAACAGCCTCAGGAAAGATGGACAGGACCGAGGTCTCAGCCAGGACTGGTGGTCCTGGCACCTTGGCCCCTCACCTCTCAGCTCATTTGCAGTTGGGCAGGAAGTCATAGTGAAGGAAGATAGAATTCAGACAGATGGTCACTGGGAAAGCCCCTGCCCCACTTGGAGAGAGAGGGAAGGCCATTCTATGTGAAGTCCAATCAGTGAGTGGTCAAACAGGAGGGCAGAGATTCCTGCTGCTCCTCTGGCAAAAGGCCCCAGGGGCCCTCAGAGGCGGACAGTGTGATTCATGAGGAAGCACCTCAACTGGGAAAACCAAGGCTGCAGAAAGAGACACCAGTAAAACAGGGAGCCCCAGCTGGAGGGATGTCCACACCATAGATATCACAGTGGCCACAGTCCTGGGACCCCTACAGGAGATCAGAGTCCACGGAGGAAAAGGAGAATGGGGGCACTCTCCAGGGATGTCTGGTCTTCACCATTGTTGGGGCCACCCAATGCAGGCAAACACCTTCTCCAGGCTGCTGTGGAGGTGGGTAGCAGGTGGGCGCTCACCAGCAGGGAGCAGGCCAGCGACAGCCCAGGGTCATATCCAAGCGCAGGTCTTGCACTAAGTGAGATTCCCCCTTAGCTGCTTTCTCAGAGCTCTATCCCAACGTTTTGCAAAAATTTAAATCAATAATTCCATTCTTTAAGACTACATTAGCAATTAAACTCAATGGCTGGATTAGCCTTATTTAGGGGGAAAATGATTCTAACAAGGTGAACACTGGACCATACAGCCCACGATCGCAGGGACACCAGAGACTGTTGCTGGGTCCCTGGACTCTCCTCCACCAGCAGGGGCCCTGGATGATAGTTATTCAGGCTAGTAACACATCTTTCTGAGGACAGGCAAAAACGTGTGACCTAGTTGGTTAATGGAAATTGATGAAAGTTGCCTATTTCACTCCCTGAATTTGTACCTTTAAGGCGGTGGGTGATGTGCCACTGGCCTTCTCCAAGACATGAGAACCAGTAACATTCAAGACAGTGGATTGCCTGTCAAGCTGAGACTGCTAACACACGTGGTGAGAAGCAAATCTTCTCCATTGACTTAAGATGTACTTATGGTCTGAGGGAGAAATTATTTTAAGTTCTTGAAATTTCAGAGTTATCAGTTACTGCACCACAACCTCTCCTGTTCTGACTGATTTACATTATAGTTGAAAACTCTTCAATGCTTTTCTTCAGAACTCTAATATGATCAATCCCAAAGCCTCATCATGACCTGTAAGGTTCTGCATTATCTGGTTTCTACCTTTCTTCCAACCTCATCTTCCACCAGTCGCACCTTGCTTGCCTGTTCCAACTATAATGGTCTTCTGTCTGTTCCCCAAGCATGCCACGCTCATTCCTCTAAGAAAAACTTGGCACTTGCTATTATCTGCCCCTGGAATAATCTTCTCCCAGGCCCTCAGCCCTGAGTGGATTCCGATCTTCTCAGATACCACCTCCCTAGAGGGATCATCTCTGGCAACTGTCTTAAAGAAACCCAGTCACTCTTTTTTTTTAATTTATTTTTTAATTGGAAGATAATTGTTTTTACAATATTGTGTTCATTTCTACCATACAACAACATGAATCCATCATAACTATATGTATAGCCCATCCTTCCTGAGCCTCCCTCCCACCGCAACCCCCATCATACCCCTCTAAGTTATCACAGGGTGCCAGGCTGGGCTCCCTGTATCATATAGACCCTTTCCACCAGCTAGATATTTTACACATAGTAGTGAATACACGTCAGTGCTACTTCCTTAATTTGTCTCACCCTCTCCCTTCCCCACCATGTCCACAAGTCTGTTCTCTATGTCTGTGTCTCTATTCCTGCCCTGTAAACAGACTTATCAGCATCATTTTTCTAGATTTCATATACATGTGTTAACATACGATACTTGTTTTTCTGACTTACTTCACTCTGTATTACAGGCTCTAAGCCCATCCACCTTGGTTTAACTGATTCACATTTATTCCTTTTTATTGCTGAGTAATAATCCATTGTATATATGTACCACCGCTTTTTTATCCATTCATCTGTTGATGGACATCTAGGTTGCTTCCATGTCCTGGCTATTATAAATAGTGCTGCAATGAACGTTGGGGTACATGTGTCTTTTTGAATTGTGCTTTTCTCAGGGTATATGTCCAGTAGTGGGATTGCTGGGACATATGGTAGTTATATTCCTAGTCTTTTAAGGCATCTCCTTACAGTTCTCCATAGTGGCTGTTCAATTTACATTCCTACCAACAGTGCAAGAGGGTTCCCTTTTCTCTACATCCTCTCCAGCATTTATAGTTTGTAGATTTTTTGATGATTGTGATCAGTGTGAGGTGATATCTCATTGTAGCTTTGATTTGCCTTTCTCTAATAATGAGCGATGTTGAGCATCTTTTCATGTGTTTATTGGCCATCTGTATGTCTTCCTTTGGAGAAAAGTCTGTTGAGGTCTTTTGCTCACTTTTTGGTTATGTTGTTTGTTATAATATTAATCTCTTTGCTTTTTCTTCTGATCATTTATTACTTTCTGAAATTACCTAGTTGCTGTTTTATGTTTGTCTTCTCCTCTAGAATATGAGACAAGAATGTTATTTGATTATGGTAACGAGTACAAGGTTTGGTAGACAGTAAGAGTTCAGTAAACATTTAATGAATGAATGAATATGCAAACCAGTGAAAGTCATTGCCGGATGGATAAAATCCAGAAGAGGAGTTAAATGAATAGCATTCATTTTTACAAACAGATACAACTCAGCCCAGAAATCCAGCAGAGCTAGCCCTACTCGGCTCCTGGCAGGGAGACTCAGATCCGATTTGGAGCGACGACCATTTCCTCCCAGACTTAGGCACTGGATTCAACGTGATAAATGGCCCAAGCTCCTCACTGCATTTAATGGCAAACCCTGATCCAAGTGGAACCACAGCCAGGTGACTCGTGGGAGCCCTGGGATACAACTTCCAAACAGACAAAACCTGGAGAAGCCAACAAACCAACAACATTATGAGACGCATTAACTCATGATCCCCAGGAAGCACACACTTCTGGTGAGGGGAGGGGAGGCGCCCCCTCCACAAGCACTAACAGCCATGGTTAATCCTCATCCCAGCGAAAGACTCTTGCCTGGGCGTCGGGAGAAGCTTCACCAATGTCAGCCTGGGGGCCTAATGCAGAGAGAGACCACTGCCCAGAAAGCAGCCCTCTGAGTTTATGCATTGTGCGGGGCTGCCCTCCAGCCTCTGGGGACCAGTGTAACCCCTGTGGCTACCCAACTTAGTTCACCTACTGTTCTTGGTGTCCAGAGGAAGGTGGCTATCCCTGCGTCTCAAACTCCAAACTTTGTTCTCATAGGGGCACAGAAGGCTCTGTCTCTGCCCCTAAAATGAATCAGATGGGGCTCCAGACAACCCAAGATGCCCATTGAGCCAAAGGACTGATTTTATCCTGCCAAGTGCATCCTCCCTTGAGGGCTGGTTCACCCGCCCCATCACCCCCACTGCTCCTTCTGTCTCCTCGCTCTTTCTTCCCCAAGCCTTTGGCAGAGAACATCCTCTGGGTCTTAGAATAGAGCAGCTATTTTTTGTGCCTCTCTGTCTTAGCGGTGCTGGGGATTCCTCAAGCTCACAAATCTCCCCTCTTGTGACTGGTGCTAAAACCCAGCCCAAGTCTTTTCTTCTCAGCTACTTCTTAAGGGTCAGAGTAGTGGCTCTCAAACAGTAATCCATGGACCCATGTCCATTCGTGATAAAATAAATACATATATACAAGCTAAGGAATAATGTTTTTTATTAAGCTAAATTTTATTTCCCTTAAAGGACTATCATGAGATACATTATAATTTGAGAAACTCTTTTCTTCAACAAAATTGACACAGCTGCTATGGATATTTGTTTATTTTTCAGGTGCTCACCTGGCTAAATAAAAAGTCAGTGACCTCAAGCTGAAGACCAAATTGATCTCACAATTTTTATAATGTATACCTTCCTCAGAAACAAAGAAGCCCCAAAACATACAGGACAGAGGGCAACCCTCCCTACCTGTCCTCTTTCTACCTGGAGTTCCTGATGCAGAAACCCTCACAGTCACCTTTTCCAGTCCCATATCCCATAAGTGGCTTCTCTCAGCAATTCTGTCCTCATCAAAGGCACTACCACCCTCCTGACCCTGGGCTCTCCAGTTAGAACCTTTGTAGATAGGTTCAGATGCTTTTGAACTGTCATGTTGGAGAAGACTCTTGAGAGTCCCTTGGACTGCAAGGAGATCCAACCAGTCCATCCTAAAGGACATCAGTCCTGAATATTCATTTGAAGGACTGATGCTGAAGCTGAAACTCCAATACTTTGGCCACCTGATGCGAAGAACTGACTCACTGGAAAAGACCCTGATGCTGGGAAAGATTGAAGGCAGGAGAAGGGGACAACAGAGGATGAGATGGTTCGATGGCATTACTGACTCAATGGACATGAGTTTGAGTAAACTCCAGAGTTGGTGATGGACAGGGAGGCCTGGCATCCTGCAGTCCATGGGGTCACAAAGAGTCGGACACTACTGAGTGACTGAACTGAACTGAGGTTCTCCCTTCATTTAATGGACCACATTATTTTCCCTCCACCTCTTTGGGCTTCATCTCTTTCTTTCCATGTCACTGCCATGCTCCAGGGACCCAGCATCTCACACTATAGTTAGAGTAGAGCCTCCACCTGTTTCAGGCCAGTGTGTTTCTCGGCCCATCCTAACATGCTATCCACAAGCTAGCACGCTAGTCTTAGTGTGCAAACGCTACCTTAATCTAAAAGTCATGGACTGGAGGCTGTGCTCAATAGGACACATATCAGTTGTAAAAGAGAGGATGTTATACTTTTTTGAGGGACTGGGTGTCAACATTTGTAGATGTATGTATTAGAGGACTCGATGATGCTGGATTTGTTGTCTCGCATGCCTACACTTATCTGGAGCAAGGCAGCCCCTTCTGCTTTGTCCAGGCCCAGCCACTTCCGGCTGGGTACACCCGACCCAACCCATTCATGAATGTCACTTGCCGTTTGTCTGAAGGCAGTCTTATCGCAGCCCTTACATGAGTCCCATCACCCTTGTTTTCAAGGAGTTGAAGCGCATACATTCTGCATAAACCTGAAGGACAACTATTAAGAGAAAAGAGGGCAGTTAAGCTCCTTCAGAGCTTTAGTAAACCAAGAATAGCCCTCCGCCTCAGTTTCCCTGTCTGCGGAATGGGGCTCTGACCCTTATCTCTGGAGTCAGATGAGACACAATGAAGAAGTGCATTTTTGTTTTAATGCTTTGAGTTCCTCGGAGAGCAGGTAACATCAAAATTCAAGGTGTTATTATTAGAGAGTAAGAAATTTTGTTCTATGCTAATTAAACTCACACCTTACCACTTTACACATAGGGAAGAGGCAGCGTGACAATGTGACATGCTACCGAGCAGGAAGAGTTCTGCCTGTGAGCACAAGACAGGCTGATTCCGCCGCGCGCCCGCCGTGATAGGCGTGTAAATCTGCCTCCCGCTCTCCCCACTTCGCATCCAGCCCGGACTCCCGACATTTGCCGGAGAGGCTGATGGAGCGCTCGGCTCCGCACGGAGCATTGACTGTTCTCTGCGCCTGTTAAGAAGTTGTCAAGCTGAGGTCAGGCAGGTGAAGATTTAGGAAGGCAGCCCACAAAGTTTCCCCCGCCACTGGGTTGCCACCACTTACAGAAACGCCTGCAGGACGCAAGCGAGAAAACAGATCTTTCTTTCGTGATGGCTTTAGCACTCCTCTGGGGATTCAGACGTGGTGTTCCTCCACCACCAGGAGGCTGCGACAGGACTGAGGGCCAGGATGCAGAGGGCCCACGGAGGGAGCATGGGCGCCAGCGCTATTGATCCAGTGGCCCTGGCAGTAAGGGCCAATTGCGGGAGAAACACCATTTTCCCCCTGCTTTTTGCAGGGCCAAAGAAGAGACTATCCATGGAAGGTAATGGAGCTGTCACTGAGGAGAGAGAAGTGGAAATTCACGGTTCTCTTGTGAGGCAAAGACATCTGTGTTATTGCACCCTAAGCCAATAGTTTTTAAAACAAAGTCATAAAACAAGCTACTGTATATAAGAGAGGTAGATGCTACGCAGGGCTCCCCTCACACTGTGTGGGCTTCTGAAAAGAAACAAACTTTAAAAAAGGGGGGGGGGCAAGCTAGTGAGTGTACAGGACACAGCCCTGGGGTAGAGGTTGGAGCTGAGCATCTGGGTCCTTCAGGGCTGTTGCTCCCCTCCAGAAGGAACGGCCTGTTTGCATGGCCAGGGAGCAAGACTCAGCCATGATGGAGGGAAGGTAGGAGGTGGCAGGGACAATGAGCAAACAGGAAAGATGCAAGGCCCTGTGCCACCACCGCCAGCACAAGCCCAGGAGAGGCTGCTTCCAGACAGGAGTGTCCCCGAAGATGTGACTACTGCGTGCTCCTGTGCTGAGCACCAGGATCCACCTCTGGCTTTCACAAACATCTGCCTGGTCAGTTTCCAAACTGGTGTCCTCATTTTCAAGTGAAGAAATGTCAGCTTGTAGGAATCCTTTGATTGGCCAATGTCATAGTGTGGGTCTTCTGACCTCAAATTGAGTGTCTTTTTTTTTTCTTTCTTTCTTTTTTTTTTTTCAACAAATAGCACTTTTTTTTCCATCTTCTCTGTCAGGAGAGATCTGTCTGCCTATCGCTGAAGCCCATCCCCCTCCAGGGCACCAGATGTACTGATCCCATGGATCACCACGTGAGACACTGATGCATGTTGTCTGTGGGCACGGCCTGCTGAGATCCTGTCTACAGCCCAGCGGCTTGACTAAGAAGATATCTGCAAATGGATCAGCCATCCAGACGGTGAGTTGTCCTTGTGGTTTGTTTCTAAGGGGTATGGTTTGGGCCTTAAGATCATAGAATTCAGAGTTGGAAAGAGCTTCAATTCACGATCTGCCCCTGATGCCCTGAGAGGTGACAGTCCAGACCTGGTGCACTAGAGAGGTCTGCCCTCATAGACCCTGTGAAGGGCACTGGCCACCCTTTTATACCAGATAATCCCACCCGGTGACCTGGGTCTGGGTGAACATCAGAAGTCCAACAATCCCTTGACTGGCCTGTGACCTCTCACCCAGCATCAAAAGATAAGCTGAGCCAATATACTCTGAGGAATGGGAGAGTAAGAAAAGTGTTGGAGGGTGGGGTCAGGGACTGCCCATTAGCAGGCTGGTTTTAGGGAGTTAGGTCTGGTTAAAGCCAGAGCCATAGCGACAAGCCAAAAACTCTTGCAAGCTGAAGTTCTGAAGAGCAGAAACGTTGAGATGGAAAAGAAGGCAGCTTGAGGCAGAGCAGAGTGCACTGGACCAGTGAAAAGTGGCTGACTCAGGCTAGAGGGGAATCCCCACGGTCTCTATGGTGGTCTGGCTCCAGCTCAGGTCAGTATGAGTGGGCCCAGGGTAGCTTGATAGAGTTGCACAGGTTGTGGGCTTCATAGACAATAACGTGGGCTCTTCCGCTGGTGGTGGCACCAAGGGATCCCTGCCTGACTCCCAGTACCCTGAGTTACACACTGGAGGGCCGTATTGAGCCCCACCTCTGCCTCAAAATGGGTGACTTTTAGTCTGCCATCTCTTAGGACTTAGTGTTCCCCATCTGTGAAATGGAATAGCAACACCAATTTCACCTGCTTCAGTGTGGTTGTGAAGAAAAAAGGAGATTGCAAATGAGAAAAAGCTTGCAAAACAAATTTTTTAAACATGCAAATATAAAAGCATCCTTTCTCTCAATTCATCTGTGATGATGGTTCAGACAGGAAATGAATGGATTGGGTCTCCTGGGACCAGGGTGGACACAGCTCATGGACGACAAGCTTTTTCCCTGGCATCAGGACAAGTGGTACAGCACACGCTGTGCCCACCCATTCCCCAGGGTACCGGCTCTCAGTTGCTCCTTCTCTGGAGAACTGCTCTTTGCCATGGGAGCTACCCCTCAAGAAGCTATGCCCTGATTCTTATCACCATGGCAACCACAATCAATGACTGACTGATACAAAAGGCATTGGCTTCCAGTTGTGGTTCATGCTCCAGAACACTCTCCCCCTGAATTCAAGACTAGAACGTCCCTGAGACCCTGTCTTGCTGGAATCTTCCTCCCGCTCTGTTCTGTTCGTTCCATCTCCTATAAACCTCAACTCAGAATGCTCTCGCAGGAACCATTTTCACAGGAGACCTTTCTGGCTCAGGTCTATGTCTGGAGAGCCCAGCTCAGAGCCACAGTCAGCTGGGAACTGAGTGTCTGAATCAAATCCTCACACCATGAACTTGCAGCTCAGCCACCATACAGGGATCCAGGGTAGGGGAGCAGAAAATAGACTCTGGGCCCTAGATTTTCAGGCGGGAGGCTAATTCAAGATTGTGCTTGGCATCAACCAGTACTTCAGGGAGGAAAACAGGACTGAGCAGAGGGAGAAGTTGAACTAGGATGCAGTCATGCCCAAGCCTTGGCCAACCCCACGGGGAGCTCAGGAACTGGAATGGATCTTCAGAATTGCCTACCTTTGCACATCCACCTGACTTGTCACTGGACACCAACATCCGCCAGGGCTGCCATACGACCTGGAGAAATCAACTGTCCTCAGAAGAGAGTAATTTTCAGAGAGGAATTCAGCAGAGAGTTGTCTACTACTAACATTCCCGCAACCGGGGGAAAGGTCCTTTGATACCAAAGGACCTTCGTGCATATCCACTTCGAGTCCTCCCACCCTAGGGTGAGCACGGCCCTCCCCCAGAGTCAGAAGCCACCAAGTATAAAGGATTCAGGGGCTTTTAAAGAGCAATTTTAGTGCATAGCTCGGTACCTGCTGCCATGCAGGTGAATCAGGCATGGAGTCTTCACGTGGAAAGGCTGCCACACAGGATGGGGGCTGGCAGCGTGGGGCCAGTACCTTGGCCACACTAGTTGTAAGGCTGCAGGATGTCCGGCTCATTCTGTGCAGCCCCTACTTCAGCTTGTGAACCCATCTGCCTGCAGAGATTCTGAAGGGATGTCAAGGAGTGAGTGATGGCTCTTCCTCAGCTCCACTGAAGAAGACTTTTTTTCCCAGTATTTTCCTCAGTATTCATGTGCAAGATCTTTTCTGTACACTCTTGCAAATGGTATTCTGAAGGAGTGAGAGAAGAAAAATAAAAAGAATCTTTGTAATGTATATTAGTAACATTTAATTAGCCTTGGATTGCTTATTAAGTGACGATTATTCCTATTATGTCTGTCACAGATGAACGACTACATACTGTCTATGGTTTATGGACCTAAAGTTCTCTGCCGAGTGTCACAAATTCCCATTATGTCCCCAGCTCTGGACTTTGCATTTGGAGTTTGGGCAGAGGCGAATGGCCCCCTCCACACAGGTAGATATTTCCCCATTGACCTGGCCATGGAGTAGGGTTGGACCAGCCTTACTTCTGGTAAGAACAGAGGACACATTAATGACACATTCTTGATGGGATGTTCTGACTGGTGGGAGGGACTGAGGAAACTAGCAACACCTCCAGGGCATCATCCTTCAGGGCATCATCTTCTGAAGTTAGTTCCATCAATCCAGGTCTTGTGGATGTCCCACGAGAAGGCCCTTAGAGATCACAGTTTTCACTTTCTTTCTTCTTTTTTACTGCTAGGAAAACAGACTTCAGAGAGGAAGTGAATGTTGCCGCAGACCAGAGTTACAACCCTGAAACTTCCCTGTGTGCGGGAAACATGCTCTACATTTGGAGCCAGGTAACATCCTTCTACCCAAATGCCTTCAGGTCCCTCTGTCTTTCTTCATGCCTTTCCCCAATTACGGCCTTGACATATAAGCTAAAGAACTTAGAAATATCTTGACAGACCCTTGTGCCAGGTTAAGACCTCCCCACTTCATCACTACCCCAAAGGTCAAGATGATATGTGGATAAGTGGGCACCGTATTCCTCAAGTCTTATGAAGCCTGAAATCCCATCTTTATTTTTTTCTACTAGATTCATCATGTTGTTCAGTTCCTAAGTTATGTTCAACTCTTTTCATCCCCATGGATTGTGGCACACCAGGCTTCCCTGTCTTTCACCATCTCCTGGAGTTTGCTCGGTTCATATCCATTGAGTCAGTGATGCTATCTAATCATTTCATCCTCTGCCACATCCTTCCTCTTTTACCTTCAATCTTTCCCAGCATTAGGGTCTGTTCCAAAGAGTCAGCTTTTCATTATGCCCTTTTTCACATGAATACCACCTCCATATAAGCCACTAACTCTTTAGCATAAATGAGTTTTCCAATTCCCTTCATATGTGTTTAATGTGCTAAGGCCTACTAAGGTCAGACACTGTCTAGGGAGTGGGATCCCAAGACTGTCCTAGAGCAGCAACTGGTCTTGAGAGAAGACTTGCAGATCACTGAGGAGGGAAGAAAGCAGGCAAAGAGATGGTGGGGAATGGGTGTCTCCAGAGGATGTTGCCAAGGGTGAAGAGGAAGGCAGCTGGAGGCTGCAGAAGATCTATTTCTACCAGTGTCTTCATTTTGTACACCTGAAATGCAGAGTGGTGGGGCAGCTGAAAACCAAGCAAATTCGCAAATGAAATGTAGACAAAACCACAACCAGAAAACTCTAATTAATTTTAAATCAAGAATAGTAAAAGCCAACCAAACATAATTCAACAAGATGAATTTAGCATGATTGATTGGTCCTGCTCCAAAGCATAAGGCTATTTGTGGTGTCCAGGTGGCACTGAGTGTTTTGTATTGAACTTCCTTTTGATCACCACCATCCTTAACTTCATCTCATCCAAGCACCACCTCATCAGGACAGGAGACAGATGGTGGAGGACTATAAGCATGGATTCCAGAGCCCGACAGTCTGGGGTTGAGCCCTCTTTCTGTTGTTTCTGCTGTGTGAGTTTGGGCCAGTGGCTTCACCTCTGTGAACTTTAACGTCCCTCTCTGTCATCAGAATGGTAGCTGCCCCATAGGATTTTTGTGAGTGGTGTAGGCATGTTAATATATGTAAAATATTTAGAACCATGCCTGGCATGATGTTAGCACTGTATAATATTAACAAGCATAATCTTAGGTGGAGGTGGCTCTTGCTAGATCACTTGTACACATTTATTCACGTGTAAATGTATTCAGTATGTTTGGTTGGGTTAAAAAAATTAAGATGAAAACATACTCTGTGAATCATTTTGTAACTAATTTTTACTCGAAATAGCCCTTGAGCTTCAATAATTCCTCCCCTGAACATCCCCTACATACAGGACCTAAGCCACCTATACAAACCCTCTGCACTAGGAGTAACCATGTTGCCAGTTCACCCTCTGCTCCCTTGGTCTGCCCTCATCCAGCCTTCAGAGCATGAGGCTACAGAGTTTCTATACGCGGATCCCATCCTGCTCCGGCCACCAGGTAGCCATTACATCATCAAATGGCTCGGGTGCCACAGGCACTGAACTTTCCCATCTGAGGTTCATTTCAAATGCACTAAAGTACAGAACAGTCTGGAGTAAACTTAGCCCATCCTTGTGTGCATGTGGATGTATATACACTTGCACGCCCAGAATCACATTAGAACTGTCCTGACTCCTGCATCAGGGCACATCGACTGCATATGTGGGAGCAGAGCCACCTGTAGTGGTGACCGCTCTTTTTTTTATATATAGAAAAATACCCCTGATTGTTGCCAAACCCCAGCATCTCTGCCATGTCACTCCTTGTGCCGTCAGCTCCTCACCTTACCTGATGATGGGACACGTCCACAGACAGAATGTTTGGCGGCTGGCAGAGACTGAAGAGTGAAGAGATCTTGAAAGAGCCCCCGGCCAGCAGCTCGCTTTCTGCTTCAGAGAAGATGGAGCAGAAAGGATGGCCGCCAGCATTTGACTCTGCGCTTAGCTGCTTCTCACTAACGAGTTCTCCAGTGGAAGTCTTTGCAGCAACTCTCTGGCTCCCAGGCTTTGTCATCCCACCCACGGCAACCTCTGTTAGTCAATAATAACAGCTTATTTTAAAATAGCAGCATCAACTTGTTTGTACTGTTATTATTGGTACCTGGCTTCTGTCCCCGGAAGACTTGGAGAGGTGTGCGACCTGCTTCCTCCCGGAGCCTCTCTTCTCTGAACCTGCTTCCAGATCTGGGGAAAGACAGGCACGTCTTTAGCAAACACTCACAGTGTAATTGCCAGGCAGTTATGGTCGACGACAGTAAAATACAGCAGTTGGCGGCACGGTGGGTTCATTAGTCAATAAAGCACTGCCACGCGTTTTATTGAATTGTAACCCTATTTTGCCCTGATGCGGACCTTCTGGAGCTCCCACCTCCATATAAATCTGAGTGATTCATTTAGCATTCAAAGTCGGGTAAAAGGAGGATTTGGTCCAATTCCAGTGTAACCTTGCTCCATTAGCTATCTCTATTATTGTCTGCCTTTGCCCCCCTCTTGTCAGTGGGGACATTTTGATAAGAGCTCACATCAGAAATAAATCAGAGAGTGAATGGCAGGGTGTGCATGAAACAGCTTTCCTATTGGCACCCAAATATTTATATGTAAGCCGATTCTGCTCCCTGGATGCCCCCAGAAGGGCCCAAACCTGGTGAGGATGTCAAGTGAGCAATCTCCCAGCTGCCCTGTGTCCAACAGGCAAATTAATAGAAGTGTTTCACTTTTCTAACATTTGATACGAAATAAATTTGACATGATCTAATTCGTGTTAGAACACTGTGAAACGCATTTCATTGTTGATGCTATGTATTTAGGGACTGAAATTTAGCCCTATCACTAATATTTCCACCCCAAAGTCAGCTGAATATAAAAAATAAAATTAGCAATAAGGTGTAAGTCAATTTTATCCATACCAAATGTTTGAAATATCATAAATAATTTTCTATTTTGAAAAATCATATCCTATTTGTAAGAAGCATTCTCATTTGGGTTGGGTCTGTGATAATCTAAACAGGAAGGTGAATCTAAAAATTGTAAGAATAATAAATAGAAAAAATACTGATCAAATATTATGAAAATATGGATACTGATGAAAAACATCCCTTTTGCTCTTAGGAAATGTTATTTTTGAAGTGTAGGAAATATGAAACTTATTAACAAGATCCGGGGTCCATGATTTACTAATTTTAAAGATAACTGTTATAAAATAGAAGGAAAATACAAAAATTTATGGTCTACCCAAGAGAGAATAAGACAGGAAGATTGAGGAATTTCGAAAACCCAGCATCAAGTACACTGACTGGCTGAGTAGGATGAAGTTGAGTCTTTCTTTTTATCACTCCTAGTTGGAGAGCCCCAGAGCACCTGGTTATTCCCAGGACTTTGACACAGAGCCACAACAACCGCATTCTGGGATGTGGTTTGGCTTTTTGACTAGTCGCGTGCCTGCTTCCTCCGAGAGGCCTTTCAGGCCAGGGCTCCTCTTCAGAAGCAGCCCCAGCAGCATCCCTGGGAAGCACCAGCTAAGGGCACCCTTGATGCACTCTGTTTCAGATGATCCTCCTGTTCTCCAGGCAGCGGACACTTCCACGAAAGTGAGTTAGGAACACACATGGGCAAGGAACAGATTTTTTTTCTAGCCAGTGACTGCCGTGAGAAAGTCCATTCCAGTAGCGGCAGAGTGGAACAGGTTCTCAAGCTGAAGCCTGGCAGGGTAAAGCTATGGGTTTTAAGAGATCCAGACAAAGCTGGCATGGCCCTACAGATCAGAGCCACCTGGATACAAGGAAGTGCGAATTTGCCTGCAGTTCCCAGAGTCAGTTTTCAGGAAGGGGTGTTACCCTGCCACTCAGACCCCAAGAAGCAAACCCTGTGTGCAGGCAGCCAGGCAAGAGCACTTCTCTTCCTCAGCCTCTTTCTCTCTCCTTCTGCCACATGCAGCCCTGATGCCCATAACTAAAAAAAGCAAGTTCATAATTTAATTTGAGGGGATCGGTTGGCAAATGCTCATTAAACAATTGGGTCTCTGCAAATGCTATCTTTAGATTTTTTTTAATTGACCTATTATTTTGCTTGCTCTGGCTGCCAGAACCCCCACCGCACACAAGGAGATGCTCGCTACCTGGACTTTCTTTGATGAATAGTTTTAATTAAAAAATTCTGTACCATAAGTATTTTAATGTTACAAACATACCAAAGGTATGCAGTCATAAATTTAAAAACACATTTAAATTAATCTATAAATATGCCGCAAAATTGACAGGGCATATTTAAACAGGGGGATGTGGCATAGATAGCTAATGATGACAATTAAGAATCGTGTAAAATAAATGAAAATCAATACTCAGAACAGTTTGGGGAAAAAGGGAAAAAGAGAGGAAGTAAAATAACATGTAGTTTGTCTATTAGGGGAAAAATTAGTAGTGGCTTGTATTCTGAAATGCCTGCTATAGTAAAGGAAGGGTAGCTGATAGCATTCTTTTTTCATTGTCATGGATCATAAAAACTCCCACATCCCTGCTGGGGTGACTAGAGGCACCTGCTTGGACTAGCTGACCTGGAAGGAAGATGGCTCTGTTTTAATTTTCTAAACAACATCCAAACCTTGCCAGTTATACATCTGAAAGGAAACTATCAAAGGTTCCTAGATGCTGACACATGGACATATTTTTTGCACAATTATTGATTTGCTTTCTGCATTTTAAGCTCCATGACAAGTCGTGGGGATGTTTATATCCTAGGGGGCAAGAGGCTTCTGGGGCCAAGATGACCAGCTATAACCAGCTTATCCTGTGGGCACCTCACTGGGCAAAGCCAGCTCGGGGCCTCTGTGAGCAACCCTCTACAGAGCGTCATCTGCGAAGAGATGTGTGTACTGCTCCCACTAATTCACCGAGCGCTCAGCTCAGCCCAACCAGGAGCTATGCACTAACCTTCATCACTACATTCATATTAAAAGACAACTCTGCGTCTTTCAATCATGTATTTCCCTCTAATTAAGGCATATTCACTTTTTTCCCCTAATTAGGTATTCTTTGTTGCATAATGTTTGCTCTAATCTTTTGGAATCTTTCTCAATATCCAGTCATTACAGGCTCCCCTCGAATTCAACCAAAGCATGTTATTTTTTCTGCTAATTATATCCTCATTTACAGATTGGCGCCTCTTCTGATTGGCTCGGTGCACCAGTTGCTATGACTTCATTAGTTGCGTCTCCTGACCCTGTTATTTCTTGTGACAGGACTTGCTCCTTGTGTCCTGTGGCTCCAGATCCCAGGGTCACGTCTCACCAGGGCTGGAATAGTGTCAAACACACGGAGGTTTAGGGGGTGGACACCACTGCTGCAGTCGCTAATTACTACACACAGCCACCATACAAATCACCAACGCTGCTGGGCCATCCCTTCCTCTTTTTTCTTTTTTAAATGAATGTTTTAAAGGTGTCATTAACAGGTTAGTTTCATTTTGAAAAACCTGCCTGATTTAAAAAAAAAAAAAAAGCTAAGCATGTCTGTTTCCCTGCTATGGTTCCCAAAGAAAGCATCTTTCAAGTACCAAACCTCACAACCTTTAGTTTTGTATGGGGCTGTCACTGTGCCCCTGTGTGAGCAGGGAATTCAGATTTCAACTTGATTATTGTCAATCTCAAAAAATTTTGAACTTTAAAATCTCAAAAGTGATGATAGTAGAATTCTCTCATTCCAGGCAGACACAAGTAACCAAAAAAGAAAAACAAGCAAATTAAAACAAAATTATATAGAACTACAACATACTAACATAAATTGCTGTTGTTACAAAAAATAGCAAGATGAAGCCCTCTGGGCAGCCGAATTTTTTTTAAAAGAGAGTTTAATGGATTAGATAAGATATATATATATATACATATATATATATATATATATACACATAAAGAGATAATTAAAATGAATGAATTACATTTGCATACCAATGCTATCATTTTAATAAGCAGAGTAGAGAAATGGAATGTGAAAATTAGGGGGTTCCCAGGGCAGACAATATGTTGTGATCCCCACTTTTAAATTCTAGGCCATCGGAATAACCCAGTTTCCTGAATCAGAGACCCACGAAGAATCAAGCCTGCAGAGTTTAAATGCAAGTTAGTTAATATGAAAAATGCTGTATCTAGTTGTTTGCAAAATTACTTTTGTTGATTAAAAGGCTCTTCAGAACTTCCGGCTGGTGAAAGGGTTTTAAATTGTCTAATGCTGATTGTGATTGCTATGCAGAAAAAAGGCAGTGCAAAGCAAACCATTATATCACTGAATCTTTGTTAAGCAGGCCTTGAAAGTGTCTGACAGCATAATTAATCTTGTGATATGAACAAAGAAACCAACTCAATAGTATTGAAGATGCTTATTAAAAATACTAAATACCTTTTTCCACTTAAAAACCTTTTGAAACAGTGTGGGAAGTGGCATTACCTTTTTGTTTTTGCAGCATTTTCAAGTAAAATTGATACTCGGGTCTACAGCGCAGCAGCAAAACTGTGAAGTGGACAACAATAAGAATTAGTTAAAAAAAAAATCATGATTCCCGACCAAGGATGCTGGCTGGCTCACCAACCTGGCAGCTGCAGGTTCAGACAACGCCCCCTGGCAGCAACGCCACTAGCCAAAGAAGTTGAAGCAGAATGAATGGTTGACAAATCCTGCTTTGATAACAAAAACCTACCAAGCCTGCTGCCTTCCCTGAAATTGCTCTTTTTTCTCTTGGGGATCTCAAGTGAGGGCTGTGCATACAACTATTTATGATTCCAAAGAGCTTTAGAGGCACAAGACATATTTGGATTATTTGGTGTTCTTTTTTGTTAGGGCAGAGTTTGGGGTCCAGTTATCAGGGTTTCCTGGGTATCCTAGGGAAATCAGTCATGTCTGCATCCCGGGGAAATGACCAAAGAAGACCCCAAGGGGCCACCAGCAATATTTCTAACCTGTGTGGGTGAGACAATGGTGCATTCACTGCATGCAGGTGGGGCAACTGTGGGCGAGGGGCAGGGGCAATGGTGAGCAGGGTGTTGGTGAGAGAACTCCCTTTTATTGGCTGGAATTTTTATCTGGGATGGTGACTATAGAGACCACTGACATGTGACACTTTGCTGTCAGAAAATTCAGTGTAACTAAAACCCGTATAATTTCAGTGCATGTAGCAATAAGCATTTATTGAGCTCACACATCTGTGGAATGACCAGCGGTGGGTATTGGCTGATCTTGACTGGGCAGCTCCATTAGCTTTGACTAGACTGGCTCTGCATTCCTGCATCTGCAAGTAAGATGGATTCAACTGACCTGGATGGACCTAATCGAGGCAACTCAGTTCCATGAGTCCCTCATCCTTATTGGTCCAGGCATTTTCTTCTTATGGTAATGGCAGAAATACACAGCAGCAAGCATGGGAAGTCTTCTAGGCCTAGGTTTGTAGCTGGGAGCTAATGCCATGAAGTGCTCAGAAATAGTCACAGAAACAAAAAGCTTTGCAAAAGGGGTTAGGGAAGGGACTGAAAGTGACACATTAATGCATTCATATTTAGCGCTAAAGAAAGTGTTAGCATCTAGTTATAGCTTAAACTCTTTTGCAAACTAAGAATGAAAAGCAATTTTTTTCCCCAGTATTAAGGAATATAAATTGGAATGAACTATTATTGTTCCATGATGCTGGCAATCGGAAGAGAGATCAGTGAGAAGAAGACCATAGATTGAAAGGCGATGGTTTAAACCATCATCATTTGCACTTGATATGTTCATCTACCAAACAAACACATAAAAAGAAAAATCCATAATCAACAGAATTAATAAGAAAGTTCAGCAAGATAGCTGGATAGACCACCAAACTGCAAAAATCAATAGTATTTCATTTTACCAGCTATAAGCATCCAGGAAATATAATTTAAAAAGTAAAATATCACTCACAATAGCCACAACACATAAAGTTTACAGAAATAATATTTTAAAAGCTCTGATGATAAATTTATATTATAAACATGGTCATATTCTAAGCATGCCAATTCTCTTGTACTTAAATTTAATTCAATCTAAATATAAATTCCAGTGAGAATTTTGAGAAAATTTACATATTTGCTCTAAAATTTAAATTTGTTTTAAAATTACTCTAAAATTCAGTGAAAGATATTAAAAAAGCTAACTCAATAATCAAATGGAGACTAAAGACTTAAGAATTGTTATACCAAAAGTAGAATCATATTACAAAATTATACCAGTATAAACAGTGTGGTATTGGCAAAGAGTAAATAGACCAGTGAACAGATAGTATCAGAGATCTAAAGAGAGAGGCTGAATTTATTAGTAGGTATTCTTGAGAAAACTAGATCACTCCACAGAGAAATATAAAAGAAGATTTCTACTTAATATCACATTCAAGTGGACTCTAAGTGGATTGAAAAATGAAAAGGTAAGGTGTAAATATGAATGGTAAAAATAAACAATTATTAGAAGAAAACATTGCTGTGATGTAGGGAGAAGCTGTTTTCTAAACAGAATTTTAAAAACTCAAAAGATAGGCAACAATATCTTCCAGATTTATTCACTTCAAAATTGAAGGCTTTTGGAGGACACATCAGATAAGTTAATAAACCAAGGACAGAATGGGAGATTTTGCAATATTTTAAATTGAAAAGGGATGAATACCTAGACAGTAACCCCAAGAGAAAATGGTCAAATTCTATGTTAAGGCCATTTACAGAAGAGGAATCTCTAAAAACTGTTAAGTATAAAAGGAGAGGCTGAACATCATTAGTAATCAGAGATAATGCAGGAAAAAAATGTTTTAAAAATACCTTTTTATACCTAATGCATTTACAAAAATTGGACTGCTAGAAAATCCCCAGTGTTTGTAGGAATGAAGGAATATAAGACACTTAACGCTCTGCTGGAGCATCCTTGACTACCTAGCACTATTAAACACACACACTGCCCACAGTTTCCTGGCAAATAGATGTTGAAAGAGTGGTGCATGCTGGGAATTTCCTGGAAAGCATGCTCAGGAACAATGTCTCAAGGAGTGAAACTGACAAGAGAAGTTGAATTGAAATATAATCACCACAAAACCTTACCTGTCACATTATTGTACAGCGAGGTCCAGACCTAGAGGGCCCCAAACCTTGTGTAAAGCAGCTCTGTAAGTCCCCTGGAGGGACTCAGAGAAGAGGGCAGCCAACCCTCCCAGCAGCTGGGGTTTCGTTGGTCCTGAACAGGCAATCTGGGTGACCTACTCTAGCAAACACTGTACCCTATGATCCAGGAATCCTAGCACTGGACCCACTCTGCAAATAATACATAGATAGTAGTCACAGCCTTAATTGTAGAGGCAGGAGCTGGGAGGCTGTATGTCTAGTCCTGAGAAGATCAGTAAAATGTAGAGATGTGAAGTAATCCTGCGCAACGGATTGTTATGCACACATAGCAATATTGATCTTAACATCTGTATGAATTAAAATACATGTGCACTGGTAACAATATGCACTTGCCAAGAACAGAGACTGAAGAACAGATAACAGAGGTTGCCTATGGGGATGGGGTTAAAAAAGAATAAATAAATACACAAATCAGAAGATGGGTTTTGCATAGATGGATGGTGGATATATGTTGTAAATCGAGGGTTACAATGATCACAACCCTCTGCTCCACAGTCCCAGAAGAAAAAATGTCAGTGTAGGGACAGAAATTTCTTATCATTATTTAGGTCAACCCCCAGACCATTCCACGTGCTTTCTTTGACATCTAGTCCACATAAGGCCTTCATGGACTTGTGGTCCTTCTGGTATATCTATTTCCAGGGAAAGAGGACTAGAGACTGTTTCCCAGATGTTTTGAACTTTGGTTTTCATACTTGAGTCTAACTGAAGGTTTATGGAGTGCATGAAGAAAGAAGTTTAAGTTCTTCACACTTTTGGAGTTCATTTGAAGAGAATTAATTCAAGCATGGGCTTGGGAAAGATGTTGCCAATGGAAAGTAGGCGTGGAGAGAATCAGGAGTTCGAAGAGGCAGTGGCTTCAGCAGGGAAGGAAGACATTCCTGGAGCTAATGCAGTGAAAAGTGCAGTCTTACAAGGAGGAGGAGAAACAACGTTCAAGAGATGCTCAAGTATTTTTAAACTGTGAAACTGCCAAAGAGAATTTGAGGCAGAATGTATACAGTCCACATGGAGAAAGATTTTTTATAGAAAAATCCAGTTTCTAGGATATTCTTATCACAGGGTTGGGAAGCAGGAAATAAATTCAGAACAATGGCTCTGTGGAACTCTTAATGCCAAGAGAGTCTAGCCTCCCATCTCAAAGTCTGGACTCTTGAAAGTAAGAAAGTATATATAAGGAGATGCGTGAGTAAGTAGTCTGGGCTCTAGTGCTGATGGGCACTGCCGTGTTCTGTGTTTTTCTGATGAGTCCTATCCCTGTTTAGATGTCAGCTTGCCCATCTGTAAAGGAAAAGTTCAACTTTTTTTTTTTTTCCTGGGCTTGATAGAAGAGAGTGATGTAAGAAAATGTTGACAAAATCTCTGCTCCTGCTGTCAGGGAGATGGAGCAAAACAGCCAAGCCCTATCATATGAGCAACTAATGGGGTTCTTTGCTGAAGAGGAGGTGGAAGGGGAAGCGGAGGGATAAGGGGAGGAAGAGAAGGAGGAAGAGGAGGAGGAAAGGAATGGGACTGGGAAGTGACACGGAGGATGAAAGAAGGAAAAAGAAAAATAAGAATTTAAGTTGTGTCTGGAGGTGTGTGCTATCCCCTCAGTTTGATGTAGTGTAAGCATTCACTACTGTAGTGTAGGTCTAGTGTTTTAAAGAAAAACTTAAGTATTTAAAAACCTTGGAACATTTCTGGTGGTCCAGTGGTTAAGAATCTGCCTTGCAATGCAGGGGACGGGGTTTCCGTTCCTGGTCGGGGAACTAAGATCCCACATGCTGCTGGACAACCAAGCTGTTCACCACAATTACTGAGTCCCCAACAATTGCTCAGTCATATTCAACTCATTGTGACCCTAGGGACTGTAGCCTGCCAGGCTTCTCCATCCATGGGATTATCCAGACAAGAACACTGGAATGGGTTGCCATTTCCTTCTCCAGGGGATCTTCCCAGCCCAGGGACTGAACCTGGGTCTCCTGCATTGCAGGCAGACTTTACTGCAAGGAAGCCCCAACAAAGACCTAGTGATGCACCGCCCCCACCCCCCAAAAACTCTTTTATGATATCAGTGCAATCCAGTTACGTCATTTGCTGCTCTACTAACATAGTAACAATTTATTCCAACACTGGAGAAAAAAAGTGACCCTCTTGGACTTACTGAAATTTGGCATATTTGTACGTGGGCATACACCTGAAAGATTTCAGGGATTTGTGGGGGGGGGGTGGGTTTAAAGAATATTTTGGATTACACACTTTTCTTTTTACTTACATGCATTATTGAGCACATGGTTATTATAAGTGCCCCAGCATCTGATGTCCCTTCCTATATATGAGCTCTTTCTCACGTTTATGAGACAGAGCCTCCATAGAGGTTGAAATGACAACATATTTTTCTAATTCCTTCTGCAAATAGGACAAAAGGACATGCATCTGTGGCTTAACCCTTCATGAAACAATGAAGTGGGGACTGTGAGCAATCATTCTAGAGAAGTTGTGGCAGTGTGTCCTCATCTTACTTCCTGAAGCACCCATAGCATAGTGACCACATGATGGATGAGTGTGTGAGGTCTGTGGTATTGGCGGTATTGGCCAGAAGGTCTGGGCTCAGCAGCGCTGACCACATGGGTTCTGTGGAGTCACTGGGCATCTTTGCCAGTCCCATGATCCCTGTCTACAGGCCTGCTGGATATAAAGGTTTCTCAAAATCCTTCTAGTAATTTTTCTTGGTCTTGAATTAGTTTGGTTTTCCTTCTAACTCTTGGAGCTAAGAATCTTGATGGGGGACATTAGAACTTAACTCCCATGTAAGATGCAATTCTATGTCTTTAATGCCTGACTTAATTCACCAATGAAGCCATCTGGACTTGTCGCTTTCATGGTGAGAAGTTACTTAGCGGTAGTGGTGACTCCCGGTCATTCATGTATGACTCCAGATATATTCCTAATATAATAGGATATGATATATAAACACAATCACATTTTAAAAGTCACTTGGCATATTATCTATCTTGGTAAATGTTCTAGGTGAAATTTTAAAAATTGCATTTTGAAAAAAATAAAAATAAAAAATAAAAAAAATTGCATTTTGCTGTTATTGGGTAAAGTACTCAATAAATGTGAATGAACTCATATTGATGGACATAGTTACTAAATATTTCTGTATCTTTATAGACTTTAAACTTGT
This sequence comes from Odocoileus virginianus, assembly GCF_023699985.2. Taxonomy (NCBI): domain Eukaryota; kingdom Metazoa; phylum Chordata; class Mammalia; order Artiodactyla; family Cervidae; genus Odocoileus; species Odocoileus virginianus. Next base: position 19,121,269 of record NC_069693.1, on the reverse strand, counting down.
TTTACAAATTACTAGAGAGGAGTGTTGAAATCTTCAACTGTATTTTGTATTTGCCTTTTTTCCTTTTAATTCGATAATTATTTGCTTTACGCACTTCAAAGATATATTTTTAGGTACATGCATGTTTGTTTGTTGTGTTTTTTGAAGATTCTGAGTATTGTATCTTAAGAAATATCTCTGCCTCTAATATTCTAATATTCCTTGCACTGAAGTCTACTTTGTCTATTTGTTTAGTCCTATGTCACTCTACTTTATAAATAATTTTGCATGATATACCTTTTGCTATCTCTATCTTGTAAGCTATTTGTGCAGTATTTTTTAAATAGGTTTCTTGTAGATAGATGTTAATCTTTGATATTCAGCAACAAAAAATAAAATTCCAAGGAATTTCTTAAATCAAGTTATCCCATATTATTCATTTCACTGTTTTGTTTTGCTGAAGTACACATTTACACATAAATTTTTCAGTAACATTTAAAATAATCTCCATCTGAAAAGGAAATATTAACACAAAACAAATGCCATATAAAATTTATAAATTTGAAAAAGAAAATAATACCATGAAATTTAAAAGCTATCATTCTTTAAAATTTTTCATTCAGATATATTTAAAGAATTAACAGAATATTATTTAAGTTTATAGCATTGATGAGGGTAAAAGAGGAGAGTAAAAAAGCTGGCTTGAAACTCAACCTTAAGATAACTAAGATCATGGCATGGCAGGCAATCCTATCACTTCATGGCAAATAGAAAGGGAAAAAGTGAAAACACTGACAGATTTTATTTTCTTGGGCTTCAAACTCACTGTGGACTGTGACCGCAGCCATGGAATTAAAGGACACTTGTTCCTTTTGATAAACCTAGTGCATGCCAGTTACGTCACTTTAGTCCTGTCCGACTTTTTGTGACCTTATGGACTGTAGCCTGTCAGACTCTTCTGTCCATAGGATTCTCCAGGCAAGAATACTGGAGTGGATTGCCATGCCCTCCTCCAGGGGATCTTCCGAACCCAGGGATCGAACCCATGTCTCTTACATCACCTACATTGGCAGGCGGGTTCTTTACCACTAGTGCCAAAGACAAACCTATACAGCATATTAAAAAGCAGAGCCATCACTTTGCTGACATAGGTCCATATAGTCAAATCTATGGTTTTTCCAGTAGTTCATAAAGAAGACTGAGCACCAGAGAATTGATGTTTTTTAATCGTGTTGTTGGAGAATACTCTTGAGAGTCCTTTGGACTGCAGGGATATCAAACCAGTCAATTCTAAAGGAAATCAACCCTGAATATTCATTGAAAGAATTGTTGCTGAAGCTGAAGCTCCAATCCTTTGGCCACCTCATGTGAAGAACCGATTCATTTGAAAAAACCCTGACGCTGGGAAAGATTGAAGGCAAAAGGAGAATGGGGTGGCAGAGAATAAGATGGTTAGATAACAAATCATTCATTCAATGGACATGAATTTGAGCAAACTCCTGGAGGTAGTGGAGAACAGAGGAGCCTGGCCTGTCTCAGTCCATGGGTCGCAGAGTCAAGACATGACTTAGAGACTGAATAACAACAAATTTAATTTTATATTTACCAATTAAGGTACATGGGGGAAATGTCAAAGGATTCACAAATCCAGTTCTTACTATTTCAACTATTGAAATATAGTTATTTAATGTCATATTTTCAAAGTGTCTTCCTTTGCATTTCTGCTTCCATCAAAAAGATATGATTAAACCAGTAATAATAAAGTTTATAACTGTGTTCAGTAAAAAGGTGTAATTCTTTAAAAAATAGTGAAGCATTCAAAGCATTAATTTTCCTGTGCAGTAGGATTTACCTTTTTCATAATAAATATTACAAATGTAGAAAATTTTCTTTCCTTTTTTCACTGAAGTTGATTGAATTAAGAGTGCATCTAAAAGTATCCACAAATTGGGCTTTAGCAGACATGTTCCTTCATATAAAATTATTTCCTTTTTAACAATAAAAATATTTTGTCAGCTTGTCTTGATTTTGGTTTTGACATTGTAACTGTCAATCTTCAGATTTAATATCAATTTCTAATAGTATTTTAGAGTATTATACAGTATTCACATAGTCCACTATTTGTATTTCTCCTATTAAAAGTACTTACAAAGAATTACAGCCTATTGTGATTATTACACCATTGGAATATGCTAGTGAACATTATGGGATAGTATTCATATAATGTAACATTTGAATCACCTGTCAGACAATGTATATAGCATGGCACAGGCTCATGTGCTAAAAACACCAATTTAGGGACTTATTTTGAATTCAAAGCTTGTAGTTCTTGAAACACCACTCAGGATTTACATAAAATATGCTTTATAAACTTATTAATAGCTATTACATTTGCAGGAATGATTTACTGTTAGTAGATGACAGGGCCATAATCACAAGTTTACAATACAATAGCAGTTGCTTCCCTTACCTGCTCCTTTCCTAGCCACTATAAATGTTCATCTTAGCTTTAGGCTCTGTCCAACGGTGCTTCCTTCTCTTGCTCTTGGGTTGACATCAGTGGATTTCTTAGAACCAATAATATGTCTATATTTATTGTGAAGCTTTAATTTACACTCAAGATTTATAACTCTCCTGTTTTCCCAATTTCTAGACTGATATTTATCAGACTTATTATTTGGAGAAATATATAAATTTCCGTAAGATGCACAAAAGCAATCCCATATGGAAATATTAGTCATATATTTGTCTTGCTTTTTCATTATCTAATAATCTCTGGCTTTTAATTGGTCTGTTAGGCTATTCACATTTAATGTAATTATTAATATGCTAGAATTTACATCTACCATCTTGCTATTTGTTTTATATATGGTATCATTTTTTCTTCTTTTTTTTCTCTTTCCTATTTTCTTTTCAATCTATTAAGCACTTTTTAGTATTCCATTTTATTTCTACCTTGGACATATTAAGTATACCCTTTTGTTTCATTTGTTTTAATTGCTCGTAGATTTTCCAGATGTATTTTTACCTTTTTTTAGGCCACTTTCAAATTACATTATGCCACTTAATGTATAATGCAAGAACTTCAAATATTACAAGTCTACTTTTCCCTTCCTATCTTTCCATCCTTTGTGCTACTGTGACCTTGCATTTTAATTCTACAGATATTATTAACTACACTGTTATCTATATCTATATTTGTTTGTGTCTGTGTTTGTGTATCTATATCTGTAACTTTATCTCCATCCTTCGAAGGTTACCTTTTAAAAAATATTACAGAGTATTGTATAGTTTTTTCTCATCTATTTACCATTTTTGGTATGCCTCATCCTTTTTTACAGATTTGAGTTTATGTTGAGAGTTATTTTCCTTCTACCTAAAACCCTGGCTTCTTTCAGCTCAGTCTCACATTTCCTGAAAACTGTCTCAGAGCCAGTGCCTGTACCAGGCAGTGAGGATATAGAAGGAAGAGGAGGCCAGAGTCCTCTCAGTATGCTCAAGGACCGCTAGTCCAAAATATGACAAATTCACTCAAAACCACAAGACTGAGTGATGCCGCAGAGGCATGAACCATGGATGGAGCTTGTGCTCCTATGGAGGAGACCAATGGCATTATTGGTGGAGACGTCCAGAGGAGGTGACAAGTAAACTGGGTATTGACAAAAATAAAATGGGAACTACTCCTTGAAAGGAAAGTTATGACCAAACTAGACAGCATATAAAAAGCAGAGACATTACTTTGTCAACAAAAGTCCGTCTAGTCAAGGCTATGGTTTTTCCAGTGGTCATGTATGGATGTGAGAGTTGGACTATAAAGAAAGCTGAGCACCGAAGAATTGATGCTTTTGAACTGTGGTGTTGGAGAATACTCTTGAGAGTCCCTTGAATTGCAAGGAGATCCAACCAGTCCATCGTAAAGGAGATCAGTCCTGGTGTTCATTGGAGGAACTGATGCTGAAGCTGAAACTCCAATACTTTGGCCACCTGATGCAAAGAGCTGACTCATTGGAAAAGACCATTATGCTGGGAGGGATTGAAGGCCAGAGGAAAAGGGGGTGACAGAGGATGAGATGGTTGGATGGCATCACCGACTCAATGGACATGAGTTTGGGTGGATTCCGGGAGTTGGTGAGGGACAGGGAGGCCTGGCGTGCTGTGGTTCATGGGGTTGCAAAGAGTCGGACAGGACTGAGCGACTGAACTGAACTGAACTGATCTGTATGTGAGTACATATTTAAAGTGGAATAGTTTGAGAGCCTGGGGAAAAAAAACAACAACAACTCTATGATCCCATGTTCATGCTCACTGGCCAGAAGCCTGAGGGCCTTCCTTGGTGGTAAAGTTCCTTTAGTCACTCTAGACATCATCTCATGCTCTACTTAAACACAAGTGCTTGAACCAGAGGAGTTTCTGCAACTTCAGGACTTGTCTTCACTAACAGATGACACAAAAAGCCCCTGGGAGGAAAAATCTCTTCCCTGCTGGTGGGAGGAGCTTGCCTGGCTCCTACAGAGGATAAGTTCAGAGCCAGCATAGCAAATTCCCTCAGACAACATCTGATTTCCAAGAGCTGAATGATTTTTGAGGCTCTGTGCTTTTAGCATACCCACTGCCAACAGGACATACTCAAGGTTTTCATGGTGGGTACCAGAGGTCCTCCAGACAGAAGCTCTTGATATAATCAAGATAAGACTGTCAAGGACTTAACACAACTCTGGGATCTTGGAAAAGAAACCCTCAGCTCCACTTGGGGACTGGCCCCTTCTCAGTATAATAGCCTGCCATCTGACTTTGAAGCCAGATTCTTGTGTCAGTTCACATCTCTGCATGTCTCAAAAGCTCCCCCAGACTTTTCTCTCCTCCACCCATTTCTACAGACATGTACTCTAATGCTTGGAACTTATCCCTCATCCAGTAAACAAAGCCTCAGTAACATATAAACATGATTTATGAAAACAAATCTTACCCTAAATCTGCTTCAAAAACCAGTGTCACATAGCTGTAAGCAAAGATAAAAGGCCATGATTAACAGGACCTACATCTGCAACACGGGGACATGCAGCTTGGGTCTCTCCCAGCAGAGTGTGTGCACTAGACTGATTGGCGAAACTACTAACCAACCTGCACAGTTTCCTGTGGGCCAGTGTAGAATACTAAGTGCTTCCCATTGGCAAGACCTCACCTATATCCTCACCATCCAAAGAAATGGATCCTATTTTCATATGCATGTTGTAGATGAGCTTTAGAAAGAATAAGTAGTTTCCATGAAATCACAGAGCTAGTACATAGAAGAGCTAGGATAAGGTGAGCAAGTAGTGAAGTAGTAGTAAAGAGAGAAATATTTACTAGCAGAGCTGCTTAATTAAGCCTGTTCTGGAGCAGCCAGACCCCAGCTAACCCACATACACCGTCTGTAATACATAATTGTGAAGTCCCTGAATTTTGGAGTTGTCTGTTATGCGGCAATAGTGAACTGATGTACTTACCTTCTCAGTTCATTCTCAAGCCCTAGGGCCTAGCAAAGCCTCCAGAGTGGTGTAGATGTTCAATAACTGTTGTTTGAAATAATTTTCTTGAAAATCATTTTTTTTTAAAAGAACAACAATTCATCATAATGCCTATTAACTGGCATATGTACACTGTGATATTCCTCCATGTGGTTTCAGAGGAATAAAAACAAACAAGTGAAGACAGTGCTCTCTCTTGATATGAGACTCTAAGGATCTGAGTTCCTAGGAGTCAGGGCCTGGGACCACCCAGCTACCTTTGGCATCTCATGGAGGCAGTTGATGCATCCCACACTGGCTCTGATGAAGCCAGCCTCCTTCATCTCCCACTGGACTGCAATGATAGGAAATGAACCAACCAGGCAAGGAATTTATTGGGATTCCATGCTGATTCTGAAGGTGTGGCCACCTCTACCCCAGGGCGTGAATCTTGCCAGAGGTTGCTAATGTGAAGTCAGATTCACTTTTTGTCTGATTTTTTTTCAAAGGCAATTTTCCAACACGTCTGAGGAAGCACAATGCCTGCTCAGGCTGGTTGAATGTTGTTTCCCAGGAGCAGCGTTCTGGAAGGTGGACCAGCAGGTAGAAGAAGTATTCTTCAGAGAGCCGCATCCCCATGGGAATGGTGACAGCTTGAGCCTGCTGGGGAGTCGTGTTGTATTCTGAGGTGTGAAGGGAAGGCATGAACTGTGCATATGCTATACCATACAGTTTTGCCTACTGCTGCTGGGAGCTTCATTGTAGCTGTGAATGCTCTATTCCTCTCCTTTTCACCCTTGAAGATTCGCGAACATTCAGGATTGGGCTGCGTGAGGCAGAGCCTTCCCTGAATGGTAGGCGATTGAGAATGTGGTTCTGATGGTTCTACCCACAGGGACGGATGGGCAGGTATTAGGGAAACTTTTAAAGCTTGGGGCTAAACAGCCTGCCCTTTCTGAAGCAGCCTTTCCACCACTGCAAGGTGAAGGATTTTGGTCTCGTTGAAGGTTTTTCTTGGTACAGATTTAAAAAGCAAAGCACCTTCTAAAAGAGCAGACATGAAGGGTATCTAATCAGAGGCTGCAGGAATGGAGAGACCATCCATTGAACTAAAGGAAACACAGATTGATGCCCAAGTACATCTGACACAATTTCGGGGCTGCCCTTGGGTAGGCTTAAAGTCTACAGTCTGCAAACCATGACTGTGCTTCTGTCTTTGCCAGATCAAACAAGGGAGCCTTAGGGTCTCTCTTAGGACTGTGAGACAAGGAAAGAAAAACAGGAGAGAGAGAAGGGAGGAGAAGAGGAGAAAAGAAGGAGGGGATAGGGAAGAGAAGGAGAAATTCTTGTCAAAATCTTTTTAGTGCACAAAACTAATTCTGTTCATCTTGGATTTGGTGAGCTGGGTAATATTCTGTGCACGGCTCCTAAATGAATTATTAAATGTCAACTCAAGACGGCTTAACTAAAATACCCAATTTAATAACCAAAAGTATCTAAGGTAACAATAACACTTTTACAGGTGAATGTAGAGTTGTCAAGTCAAACCATTATAGACAAGCTTTGGGGGTTTTCAAATAATCTTCCTCCACATCTCATCTTTTGTCACTAAATACCCACTCTGGAGAGTATGTTCCTTTTCAATAAAGATCATCCCTCCGGTGCAGGCTTTGCTAGTCAGATCCAGCCAGCAAACCTTTTTTTCCTTTCCTTTCTAAAATATAAAGCTAAACAAGATCTCAGTCACAACCACCAAATCTTTATTAATGCATTCCTTGTGCTACTTCTGAATATTAATAAAAATTAATAATTAATTTTGCCTTTGGCATTGCAAGATATACTAGTTTTAATTAGTGTACTGTACTCCTATACAATTAAAAAATAATTGATGTCCACGCTTATTGGCGGTGTCTGTGATCTTCTTTTCTGTTGTTGTCAACAAATGCCTTAAAAAACAAGTTCAAGAATGTTGTGCTGTCTGCTTGATTTACACACCCAAAGTAACAGGCAAATCTTTTATGATGAAACAGAACAGTTTTCTGTTTAAATTATACACAAGTATATTAACTAGAAAGAGAAAATTAAAAGCTGATGGCTACAAGGAATAATGGAAAGTCTATAAAAATGTTTTATCTATCAACAAATTTGCCTGGAAAATATCAATGGTTGGCACCATCTCTCAGCTGAAACGTGGAGAGGCCATCTTGGATCTGTTATGTCAATTCCATCAAGCATTTAATTCCAATGTCCTCCTTAATCAGCTTTAGTTATTTAAATTCAGCATATCATGTTACTGTTCTACTACATCATTTTAATTGTGCCATGAACTACTTTATTATGGAATGTTAACGTATCTCCTTGTGTCTCTCGCTTTCTCTTTCCTTCCTAACAATGCAGACTGTAGAACTCAAGACAGAACTCCTACAGATAAAGAGAAAAGAGCTTCCTTTGAAAACACTCCTATCAGGAATTTTGAACAGAGAGTGGTTTTTGTTCTAGAGGATACAATTCAGATCCCACAGCACATGTGTTTCTTGGCTTTATTTCTCAGAGTCAAGAGTCTTATTTTTAGGAAATCTCTACTAAACAACTACAAATATACATGGGATGCCAAGAAATGATATACCAAAAGGACTTAAAGAAAAGGGCAGCAAGAGGTAAGAACTTCACCCTTTACCCAGACTCACTGGTGAGTGCGTGTTTTTTAAACAGAAAACCAGAAAGTGATGCAAATGCTTCTTTTATCAGGCTAATGATCTTAATAGCAATTCTAAGCAAAAAAACTATGCCAAATTATCTGTCTTCAAAATGTGACCTTTGGCTTATTTTCCATAGCAGTCTTGCCTTCATACAGCATATCATGATCTAAGTTATCTTGGTCATGCATCTGATAACTTGCTCATAGTCTGTGCCTCTGACTAGAATCTTCCTGCCATGAGGGCAGGCAGCGCTATCATCCGTTCTCTCCACAGCTGCACTCACCATGCCCAGCACAATGTCTGGCAGACATTAGACATTCAGCAAACATCTGTGGATGTTATTAATTCTGACCTAAAATACAATTTTTTGTCCCTTGAATGCTTTGAATTTTCTTTTTTCTCACACTTCAAAAGTTGAATGGATAAACAAACTGTGGTAGAACCATATAATGGTCTATTACTCAGCAACAAAGCAAACTAAACTACTAATACACACAATACCATGAAGGAATCTCAAACAATAGGCCGAGCAATGCCAGTTACAAAAGAATGCACACTGCATGATTTAGTGTGTTTGGAGTCCTGCAGCAGAGAAAGCTAGGCTGTGGTGAGAGAAATCAGGAGAGAGCTTTGGCCACCTCTGGAGGGGAGTCACTGGACAGGGGCCTCAGGGAACATTCTGGGGTCATGGAAATGGACATCTTGATTAGGTTGGTGGTTACATGGTTGTGTACCCTTGCCCGAACTCATCAAACTGTTCCCTTAATATCTGGGCATTTACAGTATGAAATTTCTTCTTCTTTTTTTTCTTTTAATCTTAGCAATACATATTATTTTTCTAATCCACTGGTAAATGTAGGAGGCGACTCACAAAATGTATACAGTTGGGGGGTTCTGGAATTCCTGTCCCCACATCACTGCCTTCCTTCACAGGTCCCTGGACAGGACAACCAGGGGGAAGAGGTGACAGATGCTACAGCCCCTCCTGTAGCCTCACCTGCCGCAGCCCACCCCCCGCCCCCCCGCCCAAGGCTGGTGGGTTTTCCCAGCTGGATTCTCCCTGACCTGAGGGCTATGCCCTGTTTCTCTGGCCTGATGCACAGGCATGAAAGGCAGGGGTTTCTCCATTATAAGCACGCAGTTTTGGACGCAGAGACGTGCCTGGCTCCTCCACCAGAAGCTGTGAATAACACTCTTAACAGCCCATGCAAATGCTGTGGTCTATGTCTGCATGCCCAGCTGGTCTGCTGATCAATTTTTACTTCTCAAATTGGGTCAGTGAAAAAGGCTGGAGCTTTCTGTTCCTGTGATCTAAATTCTCCCTGCGATCTAAATTCTATTAACACTGGGAAACCTGGAAATACCAAGGCAGGCCTTTGGCTTCGCTGGGGACCACCTTTCAGAAAGGTCCATTGACCTATTTTCTTTTTAGACTTTCTTTTAATTAAAAGGCCCAGATTTCCTGGGTGTTAATAGAGGATTAGCTTGAGAATTACGAGGTCGTGTATCTAGCAGAGAACAAGCGAGGGACAAGGTGAATGATGCCTCTCCCTAATCGGGGTTAACCACATCTGGAGGTTCTTCTTGTTCAAGAAATCACTATGTGACCTCCTCATGTCTGGATGAAGCACCAAGGCAGGTAAGAGGGCATCTGGAGAGTGCACGCTGGTGAGGAGATGGGCTGTGACTTGGGGGGCTCTTTGGGGAGACTGTCAGGTTCTTCAAAGAATTACATCTTGCCTTATTCTACCCGGGGCTTCCCTGGTAGCTCAGCAGTAAAGAATCTGCCTCCACTGCAGGAGACTCAAGAGATGCAGGTTTGATCCCTGGGTCGAGAAGATCCCCTGGAGAAGGAAATGGCTACCCACTCCAGTATTCTTGCTTGGAGAATCCCATGAACAGAGGAGCCTGGTAGGCTACAGTCCATGGGGTCGCAGAGAGCTGGACATGACTGAGCAATTAAACCACCACCATCTTCTTCTACCTGAGAGGCTCTGATGGTCCCATCCTGACCTCGTTTTCCTGTTTTCCTTTAGTCATGGCCGATGAAGGCATGTTCGGAGCTGGGCGTCAGAACCTGCCTTGTGTTACCTACTCTACCTGCCCTTGCTGGTTAACCTTCTTGGGGGATTCCCAAGAACTTGTGGGTGTCTGACCTGTTCCCAGTGGCCTAGGGCTCCCCAGAGTGAATTCTGCACCTGACCTGAAATTCTGGTTATCCAGAATTGGCTCTTGGACAAACTTTTGTTTGGTGTTCTCTATGTCCCCAACCTAAACCTTGTCCAAAGGATGTTGAAGGGCACACAGCATCATAGTTTCGGCAGCACAGGCACCAGAGAGTGACTCGCATACATGTGGCACATGGACGGGGGGTAGTATCTGAGAAGGAAGCAAGATGTTATGTTGGGGCAGAGAAAGAAGGTAGTCCAGAGAGCCAGGACGGTCCCATCAGAGAGCATCTTGGAGGAGAGAAACTCGGGCTTCATCTTCAGGAAGGAGCAAGTCCAGGTGAGGGAGAAGGCTCCAGGCTCAACAGGCAAAATGATGTGTTGCCTGGTTAAAGAATGAACAGTTTTGGCCAGAAGCAGTTTTTATTTCCCTTGAAATTCATATTCCCATCCTAGGTTCACAAGTGTTGCCATATCACATAGCATGTGTCCAGACACGGCCACCCAAAGGGGACAGAGGGATGAAGCAAGAGCTGTGGGTGCGGTAACTGCCTCACAGATCAGGGAAAGGCATCAGGAAGCTATGGTTTGAATCCTGAATCTGTCAAAAGCATCTCCTCTACATCATGCCTGTAAAACTAGGTTTGTGGCATCAAAACCGTCAAGAATATTAATGAAGCACTTTGCATGTAGTCTTTCAATACAGGATAGCTATTATTGTTTTTCTAGGTTGGGATCAAAAACACATTTACCCTAAATAAGGACCCATAAAAGGGGGGTTTTAAAGCACAAAAATGACAAAAAGTCACAGGATAATGCAACATGGTCTCTCCAGTCTTCACCCACCTTTTCACCAGCCAGCCCTGGCTCCCAGGTGAGCCCTTATCCTGAACCCCGAGCTCCACCTACCATTCCTCAATGGTCAGTGGAATCATCTGAGCCTATTTTGGCAACATTTACCTTTAAAGAAGTTTATGTTTCCAAATGGACGCTTAGAACAGAAGTCCCAGCTGCAACGGCACTCAGCTTGATGCTTCTTCAGAACCCACAGGGCCCAAGGAGTACAGAGAGGTGGCATTTTCAGCTTCCTGCCCCAGGATCCCTGGGCCACTCTGAGGTCTCAGCCTGTCTCTGTTCCTCATGTTCCTGCGTCATCAGGGGTGTGGTGGGCTGGCTGGTGTTTGTAGATGCACTTGTGAGCAAGACTGGGGTAGGGGATGGGGGAGCCCGAAGGAGCTCAGGGGAACTTCCAGATTGCAGGTGGCGCACAGGTTAAGAATCCGCCTGCCAATGCAAGAGATGCAAGAGATGCTGGTTCAGTCTCTGGGTCAGGAAGAGCCCTTGGAGTAGGAAATGGCAATCCACTCCAGTATTCTTGCCCAGAAATGTCCACGAACAGAGGAAACTAGTGGGACACAGTCCATAGGATCACAAAGAGTCAGACAACGACTGAGCAACTGAGCTCAGTAAAGAGCTCAGACTGCAGGGAACTTTCAGACACTTATCACATGGAGCCCTCATCATTACCCTTCAAGGTGGAGACTATACACGGTTATCTGTGTAACAGTTTGCTTCCACTCCCTCTCCCTATTAGACCAAGAGCTCTGGGATGTCAGGGGCTGGGTGAGCCTGGAGCCTCGCTGTGCCCCTGGCCTGGTACAATGCCTGGCATACAGCTAGTCCTCAATAAGTAGGAAAACTAGATAGTCTCATTCAATGGTATGCATGTCAAGTCCTCTCTTGAATCCAAAACCGAGTACAACCTTCATGCCCTAAGGTGTTAAGCTCTCTAGACTCTTGCCTCCACCCGCACCCTCCAATTGCCCAGCAAAGCAGAGATTCCTCCTTGCTTCTGGATGCTTCCATCCTCTTGTAGGATGTAGGATCCTCCTTACACCCTCAAGGCTCAGCTGCCACAGCTCCCCCATGGACTGCACTTGTTCATATAGCACCTTTCCCTCCCACTAAATCAGGGTCTGCTGGAGGGCAGTGGGCGGCACTAGCAGCTATCAGCCCTGTCATTTTCCAGCCCCACTTCCTGACAGAGTTGACGAAAAGTGAACTTGAACCCTGATTTACTGCCACGATCACAAAGGACCTGAACTATGTTTACCGAGCTGTGGCCTAATGGTGCCCTATGAGAAAGCAGTCAGGCACCCATCATTCTGAAGGACTTCCTTCTGTCAACCCTACAGGGAACACCCTCCAGCATGGGGGACCAAGGCCTCTCCAGCTGCTCTGTTCCCTGATGCGGCTCCCATCCAGCCCAGCACATGCAACTTCTCTGTAGCCAACACGGCCGGCCAGAGGAGGGCTGGCAGGCTGGCCTGAGGCTTGAATATTGCGTGTGCTTGACTTTTATGTAACTGGCCAACATGACATGTCTAACTATACAAATGGAAGTTTTATGATGATAAGATCAGTTGTTACTGAGATATTTATGTGACAAGCTGACAGATATAAAACTACAAAGCTTGCTTTTATGCCTCCCATCCTTTCAGAGGGGAAAAAAAATAAATACTGAGATGATGGGTCACTTTGAAGAGAATTTATGATCCAAATTACCTAATACCTGGTAAACTTCTAATATGCAAGATGAAGTCTCTCTATGCTATTAAAAAGAAAAATTTCATTTCCTAAGACTGCAGCACATGAATTCTTCCTGGAGAGGAATTTGAGGCTCTTGCCTTCTCCTGCCCCAGATAAACATCCGGACTCTGCCGTGAGGAAGAGTCTTCACCTGGGTGCTGTTGCCCAGGAATCTCCCCCGCCTGTCACAAAACATGGATCCATCCTGTAGAGGAAAACCTAAATCCTGAAATGAGTATTTGTTGAAAACTTGGGTGATAAAGCCCAGTCTTCTCTTGCTGCTGCAGAGTTCATGGCATCAAACTGGAAAAGACGAGAGGGGGTTTTCAGGAGTCCTGGGTGATGGGAGAGTGACCACTGCCAACACTTTCCAAAGATGGCCTGAGAACACAGCATCTCACCTGATACCAGTTGGGACCACTTTTCCTGATCAGATGGGTGTGGAAGTTGGTACCAGGCTGATGCTGGGCTGTCTGCAATTAGACATTAGCAGCCTGACAACTTAACCCTGCCTGTTGGCTCGGGTGATCCTTGTTACCAACTTCCAGGGAGCACATCCAGTTCCCCGGGCAATGCTTTCGAGCCAAGCAGTGGGTGTGGCATCCCACAGACCCCACCTCCTTTCATGCACGCATCTTCTCCATAGGTTGACATATAGTTGTGCCCACCTGCGGAGGATAAGTCAGAGGCCCAGGAGGGAGGTGGTAAGCCCACCCCAGTGCCCCGTCATGGTTGGGAAAGCTCGACAAAGATTTCCGTCTTTGCCAGAAATCTCTAGACAAATGTCTCCCGCCCACCAGCCCTGCTCGGGTGGCACACTCCTGGTGGGGCGGGGGTTGGAAGCCTCACTTCCCTGTGCCCAAAGGTCCTCAGATCCTGGTTGTCTGGATTATAGGGCCTAGGGATGGACAAGGCAGAGAAAGTGTAATTCTCCTTTTGTGGTGGTTCCTTTAGGATGATGTTCCTTTTGGGGAGCCCCACAGGCTCAGAGTTGAGTGGGCTTGTCTTTAAACAGAGAGATGGAATTCTAGGGAGAAGAGGTCCCCCTCCGTGGCCACACAGCCAACCAGTCATGGAGGGAACGACAGCCCAGGGTCCCTCGGGCCCCAGGCCAACACCTTTTCTGTGCTTTTTGCCTTCTTGCTCTTTCTCAAGCACCCTGTCCCCCTCCAGCACATCCTCAGAGTCTGATTACCTTAGGGGTGTTTGGGCAGGCTGCTGACCTTTCTTCACAATATGTTGTCTCTCAGGAAAGCATGGAGGTGGGTGTCAATGTGTGTGTATGCGAGTGTGCATGCACGCGCGCTGGGTATCAAACCCAAATTAAACTCTTTTACTGTATTTTATCAGATCGATCTTCTGTGTACTCCTCAGCATTGTCTCATTTAAATAAAACTTCCATTTGTAACAATCCTATAAATAGAAAGCTGTATTGATCAGGGCCCCACCAGCAGCTGCACTTTGGTTATCACTGAAGCCTGACGGGTTAATGTGAGGGCTACAATTTATTATATGGTGAGATACAATGCAAGGCCATGCCATTTGGGCTCTAAGCACATGTGTGAGTCACTCAGGCAAGCAAGTTCAGTGGGGTCATCCTTGGGATCACAGTTGGCCCTTGATTTGCCATTTCACAACCCCAGATGCTCAACAAGCAAGGCTTTTATAGACGCTTTCTGGCCCAGGCCATGTCCAGCAAGTCAGTCTCCCCACAGCAGAGAAGATGTAGTCTGAGAACCACACAAAAGTTGAGTCATTTTACACTTGGAAGAAAAGCTGTAGAGATGTGAGTGGGCTGCCAGTTTTATCCTGTCTGCCAGGGATGTTGACTTCACCACACTGAAGCATCAGTCTCACCAGTATTCACTAAATGCCTACTGTGAGTAGGGCATGGTTGTGAGTGACATTTATTTCATAAGGAGCTGGAGACTTGGAACATGCATCCATCACTTTGTTGATTAAGCCACTAACCATCATTTTTATCTGCCTGCTGGGCATGACTGATAGCTCCTTATTATCAAGTGGTTTTTCCCCAATTCACTGAAACCAGGTGTCAGTGGGATGTTTGTCCTCAAATAGAAAGATCATGTACATACTTAGGCTCAGAGAACTGTGGCTCAGAACTCCTGTCTGCCTCACTTGCAAAACTCCACTCACTTTCCGGGGCTCTGAAACTCCCTACCAGGGCTTTCCCAGTACCTCAGACAGAGGTACTCCTGCACCCTGGACACCTTACAACCAAGAACTTACAGCCAGATGTTCGAGACGTTCATTGCCACCACAATGTGACAAGGACTCATCCACCCAGGAGTTAGTGAAGCTGGCCTCTCTCTTCTGAGCCCAGGGCCTCCAGGGCAGCTGAACTCCCCTCTGTAGCCTTTCTACCAGCAGTGGACATGGAGCCACCCTTCAAGTTCACGTGGCTTGGCAGGTTCAGCTTGTGACTTTCTCCAACGATCGTCCTTGTCCTTGGCTACCAACTTGCCAGCATAGGATGGAGGGGTGAATGATCGTAAGGAGCCAGGCCAGGCCTCCTCGGCCACTGGGTGCCGATGTTTCCTGCTAGACCTCTCCCCTGAAGAGAAAGATGGATGGACATCTCCAGACATACTGGATCCAGCTTGTCCACCTACTGGATCATTTTGGGACCTGGGAACCCTGACTGCCATAGTGCAAAGGGAAGACACCAGCTTTCTAGTATCACATGGCAGCCCAGGTTCTGCCCAAGGAGTTTAGGCATTCTCAGATGGTTCTCCTGGGATCAATGTGGAAGAGGGGCATGGGGAGGGGAAGGGCTCCATTTCAGCTGGCTCTGGGTTTGCACCAGGCAGACCTGCTCGCAGTTCCCCAGAGCCCTCACCCCGCACATTTCAAGCTGCATCTTCTTGGGTTCCCTTTCACCATCCACTACTCCTTCCATCTCTAGCTCCCAGCAGCCTGCAGGCATCCTCACCTTCCTGGGCTTCTCCTGCCTTTGTGCTCCTCTGCTTAACTCCTTCCTCAAGGAGTGGAGTGTTCATACAGGAACTTGGGAGGCAGCAGAAGTGAAGGTCAGTTCTGCGCCCTCTTGCATCAGAAGCTCTAGGATCCAACTTTGGAACAGCCTGGACTTACTGTACCAGAAAAGGAAATCAAAAGGTGATCACACTCGGCAGAGAGTCACACCTGTGCCGAATCCCAGACTGTTTGCACAGCTGCACCCCCAGGCAAACTTGAATGGGTACTTGTTCTACATCTGTTTAGTTCACAGATTCTTACTGGGAGGTGGTTCTCCCAGGAAAAAATATATTATATACCAAAGTGAAATAAAGTGAAAGTTGCTCAGTCATGTCTGACTCTTTGCGACAGTCCATGGTATCCTCCAGGCCAGAATACTAGAGTGGGTAGCTGTTCCCTTCTCCAGGGGATCCTCCCAACCCAGGGATGGAACCCAGGTCTCCCACATTGCAGGCGGATTCTTTATCAGCTGAGCCACTATACACCAAAGGAGCAATCCTATCTCCTTTGGAACTGTTTTAAGGCTGAAATCATGGTTTTCCAGTTTCCAGAGGTTCATGAAAGTTGAAAACCTCATGAGCACGTGTTTGGGCCCGGGTAGTGGGCACCGAAGGGGCTATGTCCCTGTGGCCTCCTGGCTACCATCGGCTCGCTGAGTGCTCGCTCTCCGGTTAAGAGTGGTGCTGAACTTGCTTATCTGTTGCGCTATAATACAGGTCTTCACAAAGTCTTTTTTACTGTTCAATTTTAATAACTTGGGTTATAGGTAGGATAGAAACAATATCTAAGTGGCATTTAAAAGCAAATCTATTAAATTTTAGGGTACCTGCATTATGTGGGTAGAAACATTATCATTCAGATCCTGCAGAAGGAAATGGGCACCGTATGAGAGGAGGAAAATTGTGTACTTTGGAAAACACAATCCAAGTCTAATATTATCTGCGAGAAGAAAATTCTCTGCTCATTACCAGGAAGATTGTTTTTTATCCTACCCATAACTAAAGTTATTAAAGTTTGAGAACTGTAAAATGCTTAATGAGAAACTGTAGAATAAATGATAACAGCTAAGGTCTGGACTGGTATTTGCTGATGATAAATGTTAAATCTCAATTGTGAGATAGAGCCACAGCCTACATGGGTACCCCTCTTCTGAGTGTGAAATGACTGAATGGTAAAATGGTAAGCGGGTAACCATGGTAACCATGATGCTATCCAACAGAGGGAGGCATTTCTAGTTGGATTCCAGCCAAAAGTCCAAGCAGTTTGGCCCACCTTCCCCCACTTGCCTCAATAACCATCCTTTGTCTGCATTTCCCATACAGTGGGGACCAGGACATGTAGGACAGAAATGGCAACAGCATCTTGCCCAGGAGATAAGACAGGGGATACACAAGCAAAGGATAGTTGCCACACGACTGGCAAGGGTTCGATTGGATCTCTTGGCATCTGCAAACTGAGACAAAAACATCAATAAGCCAAGGATAAGTTGGCTCCCTGACTCTTCAGTGGAGGGGTGGTGGGACTGTTCATTGAGCCCACTGCCCTGGGCCAGGGATGTTTCTTCAGGTTGTATCTTGGTGGGACTGTGAATCAAGTGGTCATTGTGCTATTACATGGATGGTTCATTCTCTACTAAGCCTCATTCATTACCCTCTTGGTGTCCTGTCTTAAAGAACCACCTGGACACTGCTGTAGATTAGTGGGTAGACTCATTCTGGAGCTCTTTAAAAATACTAATGGCCAAGAGCCACCCTTGGAGTTCTTGTTTTATTAGTTTGGAGTGAGGCTGGAGCCTGTGTGTGTTTTAAAGGCTCCTGAGGCTATGCTGAGGACACTGGTAGAGATTCATTAACTTGCATCAGTTCTTCTCAATCTTGGCTGCACACTGGGCTGCTTTGAACCTACTGATACCCTATCCCATCACCAGGAATTCTGATTTGATTGTTCTGGAGTGTGCACTGGCTCCTAGGATCTTTCAGGCTCTTAGGTGAGCCTAAGGTACAGTCAGGGCTGAGACCAAACCCTGCC
Organism: Odocoileus virginianus; assembly: GCF_023699985.2. Taxonomy (NCBI): domain Eukaryota; kingdom Metazoa; phylum Chordata; class Mammalia; order Artiodactyla; family Cervidae; genus Odocoileus; species Odocoileus virginianus. Next base: position 19,103,323 of record NC_069693.1, on the reverse strand, counting down.
TTGAAGGATGCTCCTCGACCAGTCTCAGGAGGTGGGGGAAGCACAGGTGGCTCGGCATATCTCTTGGTGAAGTCCAAGATGACTGTTGGAACTCCGGAGATGGAATGGCAGCTGGACGTGAGAAAGTCACTCAGAGTTCCTACAGACCCTGGCATGGCTTAGAGAGAGGAAGAATGGTTTCCATGCACACAGGAAGAGTGTGGACATGCTAGGTGGTCATATAGCTCTCTACTGCATTTCCTAATGTCTTGGAGTGAAGACATGGAGCTCCCAAAGTCTTTCGTGCTCCTAGTGGGCACAGGAGCTGAGAGAGGGCTCATGTCCTGGCGGGGCTCAGAGAGGGAGGGTGTTATGATTGGAAAGATGTGTTGGGACCATGTATGAAGGGTCCTGAATGCCCTTAATTCTGAGTGGAAAGATCTGGCCATCAACCACAAACAATGGGCTTCTCTGAAGGGTTTAGGACACAGCTGGGGAGTGTGTGGGAGCTGATTTATGATCCCTTTGCAGGGTGTGATTTGAAGAGACAGTAGACTAGAGAGAGGCTGGGTAGGACTGGTTGTAACAGTTCAAGAAAGAGGTGAAGTTTGTCATCTTTCTTCTTATGAAGACCAGGAAGATCCACCCAAAAATCGTTTCAGGGTCTAGGATTTCTCAGAGGTCTCACTCAATATGCAGAATACAAATGTGCTCAGATGAAGGGATTGCCAACTCCAGGGAACAAACTGGCAATATAAGTGTGTCCATCAAGCTGCAAGAAGGCACTGGTGAATGGTGGGTCCCCGGGAAAATTGGAGAATACCTATGGCAGGAGATATTTCAATGTGAAATTATTGTATACTGTGTCAGCCAGGTCTACATCTCCCAGGGTGTTTTTTGAGCTTTGACTTAGAGAGTGGGCACTAGATAGAGTGGCCCAATTCTCTAGCAACCCCTTCTTCTTGACAGGAGGCACTATCTGCCCACTCTTTGATCACTTCCTTCTTATTTTCACTCCCCCTAACCCCCCACCTTGTAGTATAGGAGAATATTTGCATGAGGAGATGGTGCATGGATGAGGGAGAGGTGCCTGGAGGGGCTCATGATCATCTAGATGGTTAACAGTCATGATGGCTATGGACGGTCTTCACACAATCCATGTCAGGACCAGCCTGCTGAGATCTCCCTATATCCTCTTCCAAGCAGAAAGCACAGGCTCTCATCATCCACAGTCAAAAACCCCTTTCATCTCCCTTTTTGCTCTGTTATAAGCACATAATTACCTACAGCTCCAAGTCTGAGAGGGGCTGGGGAAGGGAAATAGCTCTATTCATAAGGTACTGAAGATTGGTGTGCATCAGTTTCCTTTAACTATGAAAGAATGTTGCACAAATCATTAGGTAAAACTTTGATGTAACTCTTCTTTGAATTAAACACAATGATGGAGGCAAAGTCTGTATTAGTGTGCAAATTCCCCGGAGAACATCCTCTCTGCAGAGTGGAATGTCTATTAGCTTTCCGCCAAAATAAAGGTCACCAGACAGAAGCCTTCCTCATGCAACTCTTACTTCCTTGAACAGGCAGTGTAATCAGGCAAGATGTCACACTCAGGAAACCAATGGTGCAATTATATTGAAAATGCCCAGTGCATGGCAAACTGGTCTCTTATTCTCCTAAGATCTTCAGAATGTTATGGAACCTGGGGCCTGGCTCAGGGGAGGGAAGGACAGATGTCTGCTTCAGAGGGCTCCTGCTAACAGAATTTATCTTTCTTATTGTCCTGATTTAAAGAAGAAGCAAATAATCCCAGTCCATCATCTGAAGCACCATGAGTACCTGAAACTTCCTATAGATGACGTAATCTGCCAAGAACCCACAGAGAATATGAATCTTGATCCACTAACTTGTGTGCACAAGAATGAAAATTTCTTCATTTTCCTATAATTTAATGTCTCATGTGAATCTTTGTTATCTTGTGTGGCATGTTAATTTCAAATAATTTGAGGTTCTTGCCTGGGATTGGTTTAAATTCCAGGAGATTATGCAGGGCTAAGTGGCTAGGGAGAGAAAGAAGGGGCCAGTACTTCGTCCTCAGTCCATACCCCCATTCACACAAAAAAAGGAAAAAGCATGGTCCTGACTGATCCTTGGTTATTCATCTAGGCTGGTCAAAGTTAATAGCATCTAGCTCATCTGAACATTTCATGCAAATATGGGCACAATAAAGGACAAAAACAGCAAGAATCTGACAGAAGCAGAAAAAATTAAGAACAGGTGGCAAGAATACACAGAAGAACTATACAAAAAAGCTCTTAATGACCCAGATAACCATGATGGTATGGTCACTCGCCTACAGCCAGGCATGCTGGAGTGTGAAGTCAAGTGAGTCTTAGGAGTATTACTATGAACAAAGCTAGTGGAGGTGATGGAATTCCAGCTGAGCTATTTTAAATTCCAAAAGATGATGCTTTTAAAGTGCTGCACTCATTATCCCAGCAAATTTGGAAAGCTCAGCAGTAGCCACAGGACTGAAAAAGGTCAGTTTTTATTCCAAACCCAATGAAAAGCAGTGCCGAGTGTTCAAATTACTGTACAGTTGCACTCATTTCACATGCTAGCATGATCATGCTCAAAGTCCTTCAATTTAGGCTTCAGCAGTACATGAACCAAGAATGTCCAGATGTACAAGCTGGATTTAGAAAAGGCAGAGGAACCAGAGATCAAATTGTCAATACATGCTGGATCATGGGAAAAGTAAGGGAATTTTAAAAATATATACTTCTGTTTCTTTGACTATGCTAAAGCCTTTAACAACAACAAACTGTGGCATATTCTTAATGAGACTGGAATACCAGCACATTACCTGCCTCACGAGAAACCTGTGTGCGATCAAGAAGCAACAGTTAGAACTGGACATGGAACAATGGACTGGCTCAAAATTGGGAAAGGAGTACATCAAGGTTGTATATTATCACCCTGCTTATTTAACTTATATGAAGAATACATCATGTGAAATACTGGGCTGGGTGAATCAGAAGCTGGAATCAAGATTGTTGAGAGAATTATCACCAACCTCAGATATGCAGATTTATCACTTTAATGGAAGAAAGTAAAGAGGAACTAAAGAGCCTCTTGATGAAGGTGAAAGAAGAAGGTGAAAAAGCTGGCTTAAAACTCAACATTCGAAAAACAAAGATCATGGCATCCAGTCCTATCACTTCATGGCAAACAGATGGGGAAAATGTGGAAACAGTGTCAGATTTCATTTTCTTGGGCCCCAAAATCAATGTGGATGGTGACTGCAGCCACAAAATTAAAAGACACTTGTACCTTGTAAGAATAGCTATGACAAACCTAGATAGAGAATTAAAAAGCAGAGATATCACTTTGCCAGCATAGGTCCATATAGTTAAAGCTATGGTTTTTCCAGTAGCCTATGGCTGTGAGAGTTGGAGAGGATGAGATGGTTGGATGGCATCATCGACTCAGTGGACATTAGTTTGAGCAAGCTCATGGAGACAGTGAAGGACAGGGAAGCCTGGCATGCTGCAGTTCATCGCATTGCAAGTAATTGGACACTATTTAGTGACTGAACAACAACAAGCTCATCTGAACAGGAAATAGGGTCTGGGACACATAGAGAGATGAGTGTCTCTAAATGTAAGATCATGAGCACAAATTAACTTTTAACTTTGCCAGCCCAGCATCCGTTGTCCCTACTTCTAGTAAAATCATATTGATTTTCTTTGGGGGAGCCATCCCTTTTCACCTCCTAGTCTGAAACCAAGCAGAACCCTGTGCGGCCTTTCCAGTGACAGACCCTTCTGAGTCCCTGAGTTCCAAAGATCAGACTCAAGCAATTAATGACTAGAACAATAGAGTTACAGGACTCCTCTTGGAGGGATATAGACAATATTTTGATATATACCTTTGAGTTGCTCTGTAGAAATTAAGACCTCCACCTATTAGAGGATGATGACCACATCCTAAGCATAAGCATGTAGACCCCAGACTGGTTGAAACCAGAAGGCTAAATTACCTGAAACATCACCCTGTTATTTCACCATCAACCAACCAGATAAATGTCCATGAGTTGGTTAAATTCCCTGCTACTGTCACCCCTAATTTTGCCTCTTAAAAACCCTTGCCCAAAAGCCATCAAGGAGTTTGGGTCTTTTAAACATGAGCTTCCCATTCTCCTTGCTTGAAGCCCTGCAATAAACACTCTACTTTCCTTCACCACATCCCAAGGTCAATAGATTGACTCTGCTCTGCATCGGGAAGGAGAACTGAGTTTGATTCGGTAAAAAATCCAGATGATAGAGACAGAGTTGAATCTATATCCCAGCTCTAGAGGGGAGATGTGACTTAGCAAAGCAGCCCATTTCATCACCCTAGCTAGACAGGTAAGTTCAGCCATGCGGGTGTAGGATAATCCCCTGAGGATCTTACTTGGGTATCTGACTGGAATTACAGGGGAGGAAGCATTATGTCCTGGGGGGCTTACTTAACTTGGAAGTTGAGGCTAGAACTTGCTGGGTGCAGTCTGGCACTATTTTGAGAGACCTTTCCTGAGAAAGAAGGCAATGGGCATGATCAAAGAGCTGAAGAATAAAAAGAGCTAGGGCTCTGATTGCATTGTTGAGATCTTGGTCCAGCTATACCTGAAATCACCTAGACCCTATACTTCTCAACTACATGAATTGGTATCTGGAAAAAAAAACATACTTCAAAAAGATATATGCACCCCAAAATTCATTGCAACACTTTATAATAGCCAAGACATGCAAGCAACCTCAGTGTCTATCAACAGAGGTATAGAAAAAGAAGATGTGGTACATATATACAATGGAATACTACTAAGCCACAAAAATGAGATTGAAGCCACTTGCAGCAACATGGATGGGCCTAGAGATGATCATACTAAGTGTGGTAAGTCAAGCAGAGAAAGACAAATATCATATGATAGTACTTATATGTAGAATAAAAAAATGATGCAGGTGAACTTGTTTACAAAACAGAAATAGACTCAAATTTAGAAGACGGGCTGTGGTTGTCAAAGGAGGAAAGTGAGGGGGAGGGGTGAGTGAATTGGGAGGTTGGTATTGGCATATGCACACTACTATTTGTAAAATAAATAATCAGCAAGGAGCTACTGTATAGCACAGGGAAACCTACTCAATAACCTATTAACGTCTGTGGGAAAAGTATCTGAAACAGAATAAATAATGTTAATATAGATGTGTGTGTGCGTGTGTGCTCAGTCCCTTGGCGGTGTCCGACTCTTTGCAACCTCGTGGACACCTGTAGCCCATCAGACTCTTCTGCCCATGGGCTTCTCCAGGCAAGAAACTGGTGTGGGTTGCCATTCCTTTCTCTAGGAGAATCTTCTCAACCCAGGGATGGAACCTACATCTCCTGTGTCTCCTGCATTAGCAGGTGGATTCTTTACCACTGAGTCACCTGAGATTAAATATATGCATGCATGCATGCTAAGTCGTTTCAGTCATGTCCAACTCTTTATGATCTGATGGGCTGTAGCTTGCCAGGCTCTTCTGTCCATGGGGATTTTCCAGGCAAGAGTACTGGAATGGGTTGTCATGCCCTCTTCCAGGGGATCTTCCCAAATCAGGGATTGAACCTACATCTCTTTTGTCTCCTGCATTGGCAGGCAATTTTTCTATCCCTAGTGCCACCTGGGAAGCCCAAATATATGAATATGTATAACTAAATCACTTTTCTGTACACCTGCCTAGCACAACATTGTGAATCAACTATTCTCCAATTAAAAATAAAACATTTTTTAAAACCAACAAAAACAATTTCATGAACTGGTAATTTCTACTCAAGCTCATTTAGGTGGGTCCAGAAAAATCTGAATAGAACACTAAGAATCTAAAAGTGAAAATCATTTAGGCTCAAGAAACCTAAGGCCAAGACAGATCCAGGTATAGTGGGGTCCCAAGCTTGTGAAATTTTAGCAGCCCTATTTAAGAAAAAGGATATCACATTATTAACACAAAAGTAGGCACAGGGCCTTGGAAGAGACTCATATAAATAGCAGACTTGAAACTTAAGCTTCTTTAGTTCCATCGTAACTGAGAGGCCTGGGCACTAGTCTCCATTTCCCCCCCAAAAAACCTTTGCTAAAATCTTTTAATCTCTTTAGGTCTCGGTTTCATCATCAAAAGCAAGATGGTCAACCTAAGTTTAATCTCAAGCAGCTTAAAAACACCATGTGTATACAAACTTTATTGAAGAAATGACATTATTTAAAATTTATTTTTTCACTATTTTCTTGATGAAAATCTCTTAGTCCTGGACTTGCCTAGGTATTCTGATGAGCCTGGACATCACTCTTACCACTTCATTAATACTAGCCCAAGAGATGGGCCATAAGATTCAGGACAGCCACTGATTTCCACCATCTTGGTAGGCAGGGAGCCCGCCAGGAAAGTGAGGAGGGTGATCTTGGGAGAATAATGCCAAGCTATTGTACTCTCTTAGGAAGTGTTTCTTCCTCAGCTGTCTCACAGAGAAGCTTTCTTAAAGAATGTTTTCATACAAAATTTCTAAAATGCTGAAAATACAATAAGATTAACGGCCCCTGGAGGCTATGGCTTAAATATTTTATCTTCTTAGATATCAGTTACACTGCACTTTCCTCCAAGGATCTAAAGTCTTTTAAATATAGCATCTAATTAATCCTCCTGTCATCTGTGGATGGAGCAGCATCATTACCCTGATTTCACAGGTGAGGACACAGAAACTATGTGTGTGGGGGGGAGGGGGGAGCTTGTCCACAAGCAAAAGCAGACTGATTCCAATCAGTGGAGACCACAGCCACACCCCTGGTGGCAAACTCAATGGGGGCATCATCTGTAAAAACCATTTGAGAGGGGCCACTGGCAGCCTGCACACTACAGGGTGTTCAGACTACAACTAAGAGCCCCCAGAAAGATACCTAGGAAGGGTGAGGATGTCTCTGCCTCCAATACACAGATAACGAGGCCTCAGGGAGCAAGTGACTCATGGCCCTAGGAGGTAACTGATTCAGGATCCAGGTGGCCACATCTCTAACAGATGTCCTGATTTTTGCATCTTCACAGACAAGTTATTTTGAAAACAATCCCTCATCAATACTGCCATTAGACTAAAATGGTATTTTCACCCCAATAACCAGATAATGATGCTGATGATCATTCTCTTCCGTCTACTGCGCATCTCCTGCAGAGCGGGAGACCCAGGTTTGATCCCTGGGTCAGGGAAGACCCCCCCCCCTCCCCCAGAGAAGGGAATGGCAACCCACTCCAGTATTCTTGCCTGGAGAAGCCTCTTGAACAGAGGAGTCTGGCGGGCTACAGTCCATGGGTTTGCAAAGAGTCAGACACGACTGAGCAAATAACACTTTCACTTTCTTTCTTTCCTGTGTCCCAGGCCACATGCCAGACAACAGTTACACACAGTCTCTGATCCCTACCCTAGAATGTAGTCATCAATAATCTCACTTTTTAGAGGCAGAGATGGTATCTCAATGAACTTAACTCATTGGTCCCAGGTAGATTGCTGGTGGACGGCAAGCCAGAGTTGTTCCCAGGACAGCTTCCCTGCTGCTCCCTCGTTTCATTTTTCAAACCGTTTGATTGTTTAGATCCAGCACCAAGCAATATGTCCCATCACTTCTGGGGACTTCTGCTGGATAAACACAGGAACTAGAAGCTTGGGAAAGAGATGTTTCCACTGATGATAAGGGCTTTGCTATAGTCATCACTGTCGCCACTACCGGTGGGAGAGCTGGAGCCTGGGGTTTGAGGAAGGAGCAGTTTAAACACAGAAATCACCCAAAAGCTGTCTCGAAGAAAGGCAGTGCTCTCATTATCAAAACTCAAAATTGCTCAGCGTTAATAACCCTGTTCCTGCCTCCTCCCTGATCCAGAGCGCCACCCACCCTTACAGAGAAAGCTCGAAGGATGACCAAAGACACCAAATCTAAGAGTTTCACTTTTGGCATATATAGCAGTGCTTCCTGAGAGACAGATACAGTGGCGAGGAAGGGGAGGAAAAAAATGAAAGAGTAAAAGAGAGAAACGTGAGGGAGAAAGAGAGAGAGAGATGGTGGATGAGCATATGTCACAGAAAGCATAGAAGCAACAAAGAAAGAAACGAAAGGGCATCCAGCAGTGGAGGAGAAACAGAGAGAAGAGTGGAGAAGGGTGAAGAGGAAAACAAAAAGGAAAAGAGGAGACGGGAGAGAAAACCCAGCGCCATGATGGGAGCCCCTGACCCGAGTTGTAAAATGACAAGGATTGAGTGAGCAGTTTTTAATACAGATAATATTGTCCGTGTAGTCTATAAATATAAAATTAAATGCTGACCTCTCTGGTCCATGTCAAAAGTCCAAGCCAGTGTCAGCACATATTGTTTTTATTTGTTTCAAGAGAAAATAGATCAACAACATTAACCTCCCAATGAACAGAGAATTGAATGAATTAAAAAGCAGAGCCATAAATCGCACCGGTTTTATTGGCACCGTGATAAACACGCCTGGGGCCTCACGAGGAGTGGGGTCTGGGATAGTCTGTGTACCCCACAGCCTCCTGCCACCGAGAAAGGGAAAGCGATATTAAGACAGGGCACTGTTCGCTCACTCGCACCACCTCCATCCATCACCATGTGACAAAGGCTGCACGCGTTCCGAGACGTATCGAGAAGGAGAAACCAGGAACAAGGCAATTTGGAGAGGCCCTCAGGGTCCAGGGGTGCCCCAGCGGCCCACTCGCCAGCTGCATCGGATGAGGGGAGTCGTAAGAGGAAGGGGGAAGCTGGGCCTGGGATTTCCAGAACACAGCTGGATCTCCCTGGCTGGAGCGTCCCGGGAGCTCCCGGCCGGGGCCCCCGTCCCACCCTCCTAGTTCCAGCTCTCCTCCGGCCAGTCGGTTATTGACAAGAGGAGCTGCTCACCAGCAGAGGAAATGTGTTTTATTTCCAGCTCAGGAATTCACACCATCACTTGGGCAGTTGCTAAATAAAGCTTCATCCCTCTCACAAAGCTAGTTTCACATGGACCTTACGGCACTGCCTTCATGATGAATCTGAAAAATTCTTAATTACAGAGATGGGGCTGAGGACCAGCATTTACAAATAGGAGGCAAAGCATCCACAAGAGTCATGCTCCCAGCCTGACCGCTCTGGCCCCCAGAGACTCTGAGCGTTCCTTCCGTCCACATCCCACTTCCTTTATTAACAGGGCTGTGATTCTAGAGGTGGAGAGGCAGGCAGGAGTGGCAAGAATAAACTCTTCAAACTCTCCACTGGACTATTCCATAATCCCTCAGCTGTCACCACCCACTGAAAAGAGGAGGACCCAGCGGTTTGGGGAGAAGACTCGTAGGTGAAGGAAGTATACACAAGACAACATAAATCAGACTGAAAATAACTTCCATTTATAAACCAAAGAAATGTTATATATTTAGAAACCAATGGTAAACAAATTGACTGGATCATTAAAGCTCCAAAGTAATTACTCTTTGGAATGATTTTACAAAGCAATAAAGATTCTTTAGCTAGCCAAATATTTTCAGATAAGTGATTATTTTACAAAGCTATTATTTGCTATACAGTTTCTACCGATTTAGTTACAAGTATTTTCAGTCTGCCACCGATGGTGACAAAACTCGGTCAGGATGAACAAAGAGTTAGCTGGGCTCACGGACAGAATTTTTTTTAACCAGCTAGCTTTTCATTAACTGAATCAGATGACAGAGGCATACTCTCTGCCCATGTGAGCGTGTGCTTTGGCCCATATCCATGGCCCTTTCAAATTAGGATTACGTTCTTTATAACAATAATAATAATAATAATAGTGGCCAGCACACACAGTGCTCACAACGGGTTTTACCCATATAAATACCTTTCATTTCCCCTGCCAGACAGAGCATCAGTGTGACATCCAGGAAACTGAGTCACAAAGACTGTACAGAGCTTGCCCAGAGTCACCCAGTAAACGGCAGAGGTAGGATTCCAGCCCAGGCAGTCTAGCTCTGCACTTGGCCGCTACTCTTATTTCTTTCCTAGGCCCTGCCTGTGGCCAAACAAGTCTCCACATCATAATAACAAAAGGCCACCTTTGATCTCAAAGAGATACCTGCACCCACCCCCTGTTCACTTCAGCTTTGCTCACAATATTCAACAATCTAAATGTCTGTCCACAGATGGATAAAGATGGCACTTGTATACAATGGATTAATATTCAGCCACAAAAAAGAAGGAAGTTGTGCCATTTGCGATGACTTGCATGAACCTGGGGAGTATCATGCTAAATGAAAAAGGTCAGATGGAGAAAGATGAATACTGCATGGAATCATGTATATGTGGAAACTAAAAAAAAAAAATTTTATTCCCAGAAACAGAGAGTAGAATGGTGACTTCCAGGGGCTGGAGCTGGGAGAAATAGACAGATGGTCAAAGGGTACAAGCTTTCAGTTGTTTATAAGAACCAAGTTTTTATAAGAACTTGTAATATCTGGAGCTTTAATGTGCAGTGGGTGACCATAGTTAATAACACTGAAATTTGCTAGGAGAGTCGATCTTAAATGTTCTCAACACACACACACACACAGGAGTGAGGTGATGGATATGTTAATTGACTTGATCGTGGTGACCATTTCACAATGGATATATGTATCAAATCATCACATCATACACTGTGAATCCACAAATTTAACTTGTCAATTATACTGCAATAAAGCTGGAAAACAAAAGATGACTTTTGTCCCTTACAGCTTGTGTGCTGTGTAAATTTCCCAGCCCTAAACAAGGTGACAGCATGGGTCATAAGATGAATGAGCAGAGCTTTTCAGACACTGGTCACCCAGGACTCCATTCGCCAGAGACGGCTCTCATGTCTCTGGGTGTCCTCCAGTGGGGTCTCACAGGAGCCCATGAATAGATGTTAATGACCTGATTTTTCTCTTTGAACTAGTCCAGTTAACTGAGACATGCTGGACAGCCTGGCTCTGGTCAACTGGCCAGGATCTATCACCAGCCATGGCCTGGGGCTTCTAAGCTAGCTGCCAATTTTTCCACTACACCCATCTTTTGCTGTGAGACATGTAAGAGGGGCATGGCTCAGCTTCTCTGAGCCTGTTTTCTCTTCTCTAAAATGGGAATTCAGAAAGCACCACCCTCACAGGGTTTGTAAAAGCCTATGTAAAGCACATAGCAGATGTTCCATAAAAGTTAGCTCTTGAATGGGGCTGCTTTTCTAAGTAACAAGAAAGGAGCCATGATCTGGGGCTACAGCTCTGATAGGCCTGGAACCAGTCACCAGGGGGCAGGGCAAACAAACCCATTGACAAACCCACCTTTGGGTGCTAGAAGGACATGATCTATCCTTCAAGAAGCATCTCTGGACTTCTGTGGTGGCTCAGTGGTAAAGAATCTGCCAGTATAGGAAACTCGAGTGCCATCCCTGATCCGGGAAGACCCCATATGCTGCGGGACAAGTGAGCCCATGCATCTCAGCTTTAAGCCTGTGCTCTGGAGCCTGGGAGCCACGACTACTGAAGCCCATGTTCCCTAGAGCCCATACTCCACAATGAGAGAAGCCACTGCAATGAGAAGCCCATGCACTGCAACTAGAGAGTAGCCCCCACTGTCTACAACTAGAGAAAAGCCCAAACAGCAGCAAAGACCCAGCACAACCAACTAATAAATCAAATTTCTAAAAAAGAAGCATCTCTCAGAGCCAGCTCTGGCCCAGATGCTATGGACCAGATTCTCTGGGGGTTCCCTTTTTGAGAGTCATCTGGGGAATTCAGTTCTGGTTCCACCAGCTCCAGTAACTACATTATCTTCTAAGGACACAACTAGCTTAGAACAGAGCTCTACAGTGTAGCATACCCCTTGCAAGCCTGAGCACAGATGGACAATGAGAGCTCCAAGCTGTGGACATTCACCCTTGTGCCGCCTGCTGCTCAATCCCAGCCCCTCACCTCAAAGGAGGCCTTTTATTGAGGGCTTCAACATGTCCAAAATGGAGAAGGAGATGAATGACTTGGCAACTGAAATGAGAACACGTGCCATGCTGGACCTCAAGCAATATTCATTCCGTCCCAGCTAATAGATCCAGAAATAATTCCTGTTAATTTCTCTACCTCCTAGAAAGAGACATTACTAATTCAGATAAGGCATTGCTGAGCTAAATGCCAAAATAATAGACTGAGACCTTCAAGATCCAGATTTGTTTGTCAGGGAAATGCAAGTCATCTTCTTTGGAGGGTAAGAGAATTTAGGAAGGTGGCGGTACACCTACTCAACTTTCAAGACCGTGACTGCCTCTGCATCGGCGTGTGTGGTAGATTTTCTATTTAGGAAGCGGAGGTCTTGCCTGCAATGACTTGGATGGATTGGTGAGTTGACAATGATGAGGTTAATGAATTCAGGTGGTGTAGACATTCCAACTGGGTAATTCAAGATGAAAAGATAGAGTTCAGCACGTGTGAGAAATAAAAGTATTAATCTCCTTTATCACTCTGTTTTATATAGAACTTTTATTAACATGTGCTGGAGAAGGAGGGGCAGAGGATGAAACAGCCACATGTCAGCCGTTTTCTAAGGGAGATTGGCAGGGCTCTGGCCCATAGATCTTCAGAGAATGATGTTGAGTTATTACCCACCATTAGGAAGGAGGGTTCATTCCTCATTTGTCTGGGGTAGAAAAGCTCCTTCTATAATATTGAGAGCTAATAGCTCCACAAAGAGTAGAGTTTTGGTTCCTAAATTACCAGGATTGGCTCTGTACCAAGTCTAAACTCACCCAGCTCTCCATTCCCCACATTCCACTCGGGAACAAGCAACACCAAGCCTGGATCAGACGTCCTTGGGGAGCAGCAAGGAAGCAGCCTAACATCCAAGCAGCTGATAAAATATCATATAGCCCTCAAATGGATCCATTTTGCTGAATTCTAAGGTTTTATCAGGAGGATTGACATCATGTGAATTGAGCCTAATATTTTCATCCTTGTTTCAAAAATGTTTTTAGCCCATTTGCAATCTTAACAAAAGGCTACATCTCCCCCAAAATGAAGGGGCTCATTTTGAAACCGATGATTTCTCTCCTGTTTTTAGGGGGGATTTAAGGCAGGTGCATTTCATTTCCACCCTGCAGGCATCTGTCTTCTTCCCAGCTTTGTGGATGACTAACCCCCACCCCCCCATCAGTGGAGACAAAGCTCCCAAAGGCAGACAGGAGGTGACTGGTTCAGGTATTGATCAACTCTTACTCACATAAAACCTTTCACCTCCCTCTGAGCATGATGGCCGAGCCAATGTCTGATATTCACGTGTGGAAATAAACTGGAATATAAAAAATCTGCATCCATGACAACATGGGCTATGATCTCATCTGACGCTCCGCACCGAGCAGAGGGCAGCTCCGGGCAAGCTGGAGAAATTGCACACGGGGGACGCTGGAGCTGCTCAGCCTGCTGGACAACCTGGGAGACAGAAGGTTCTGTCACCAGTGCCCAAACCCACCTACCATCTTCAGTTCGTGGGGTTGCTGAAGAGCCTGGATGCTGTGAAGGTCAAGGCAGGAAGGAAGCTTGGCCCTAATAGTCATCCCTATAGTAAGTCTCCTACATACAAACAAGTTCCGTTCCAGGAGTATGCTTGTGAGTCCGATGTGTGCGTGAGTCCGATTTGTGCCTGATTCCAACAAGGTTAGCCTAGATGCTCAGCCAGCACAATCAGTTATGTAGTACTGTACTGTAATAGGTTTGTAATACTTTTCACATAAATGATACATAAAAGTCTAACAAACAAAATATAAAGAAGACATTTTTAATCTTACAGTAGAGTACCTTGAAAAGTACAGTAGTACAGTGTAATAGCTGGCAGACAGAGGCTGGCATTGAGTGAGTAAGCAAGAAGAGTTGCTGGCTAGAGGAGGGAAAAGGGGTGGGAGATGGTAGAGCTGAAGGATCATCAGCATAAGGAGATAGAAGGCAGGCTGACACTTCACTCACGCCTGATTTTGATGGCACGGGTCTGGTTCCTTGATGGAGTCAACCCTAACTATCCCAGGGCTTCCCTGGTGGCTCAGTGGTAAAGAGCTGTCTGCCTGTACAGGAGACATGGGTTTGATCCCTGATCAGGGAAGATCCCACATGCCATGGAGCAACTAAGCCCATATGTCACAACTGTTCATCCTGTGCTTTAGAACCTGGGAACCACAACTACCAAGTCCTCGCGCTATGACTACTGAGCCCGCATGCCCTAGAGTCTGTGCTCCACAACAAGAGAAGCCACCGCAATGAAAAGCCCTCACACTGCAACTGGAGAAAATCTCGAGCAGCAACAAAGGCCAAGTACGCCAAAGATAAATAAATAATAAAAATAAACTTTTGGATAGCAGCCATCCTGACTGGCATGTAATGGTACCTTATTGTGGTTTTGATTTGCATTTCTCTGTTAATGAGTGATGTTGAGTTGAGTGATGTTGATGTTGATGTGATGTTGAGTGATGTTGATGATCTTTTCATGTGTATGTTAGCCATCTGTATGTTAGACATATCTGTATGTCTTCTTTGGAGAAATGTCTGTTTAGTTCTTTGGCCCATTTTTTGATTGGGTCATTTGTTTTTCTGGAATTGAGCTGCAGAAGTTGCTTGTATATTTTTGAGATTAATCCTTTGTCTGTTGCTTCATTTGCTATTATTTTCTCCCATTCTGAAGGCTGTCTTTTCACCTTGCTTAGGGCTTCCTTTCATCGCAACACTGTTTATAATAGCCAGGACATGGAAGCGACCTAGATACCCATCAGCAGACAAATGGATAAGGAAGCTATGGTACATATACACAATGGAATATTACTCAGCCATTAAAAAGAATTCATTTGAATAAGTTATAATGAGATGGATGAAACTGGAGCCCATTACACAGAGTGAAGTAAGCCAGAAAGATAAAGACCAATACAGTATACTACCTCATGTATATGGAATTTAAAAAATGGTAACGATAACCCTATATGCAAAACAGAAAAAGAGACACAGATGTACAGAACAGATTTTGGACTCTGTGGGAGAAGGCGAGGGTATGATGTTCTGAGAGAATAGCATTGAAACAAGTATACTATCAAGGGTGAAACACATCACTAGCCCAGGTTGGATGCATGAGAAAAGGGCTTGGGGCTGGTGCACTGGGAAGACCCAAAGAGATCAAATGGGGAGGGAAGCGGGAGCGGGATCGGGATGGGGAACACATGTAAATCCATGGTTGATTCATGTCAATGTATGGCAAAACCACTAGAATATTGTAAAGTAATTAACCTCCAACTAATAAAAATAAATTAAAAAATTTAAAAAACTAAACTTAAAAAAAATGTATCTACACTCATGCTTCCAGACCTCCTAGGCTTCCAGAAATAAAGATAAGACTGCTACTGTACTCTATACACGACTGTCCACTGAAGCACACAGAAGCACAATCACTTGTAAAGGATGTGCTCACTTGACAACGGACATCAGACCTGTGAACCAACTTACGTGACTGGACCTGTGAACGCATGTTTGCATCTTTGAAATTTGAAACTTGAAGTTTTGTATGTAAGGGGCTGACTATTATTTGCTACGCATGTACAAGCCCTGTGCTGTGGGCTGTGCTCCTATCTTCCCAGACTTCCGATTACACAGGTGATTCAGAGCCAGGGCTCCTGGAACCACTGGTTCAAGAGGAGCGCACGGTGGAAGCCAGCAGTCCAGGGTGGAGTAGGGCATATCATAGCCTCAAAGCATCTTCCGGCTCCATGCAACAGTTCCTCTGAGCAGCAGCCCTAAGAAGCCAGCAGGGATTGCTGATGACATGGTGGAGGCCCAGAGGTCACGCCACTCATTCAAGCCCTGACCGAAATGGTAGTGCTCAGTTTCTCAGTTGCATCTGACTCTTTGCAACCCCATGGACTGTAGCCCACCATGCTCCTCTGGCCCTGGGATTCTCCAGGCAAGAACACTGGAGTGGGTAGCCATTTCCTACTCCAGCAGATGTCCCCAAGCCGGAGATCAAACCCACATCTCTGGCATCTTCTGCAAGAGCAGGTGGATTCTATACCACTGAGCCACCGGGGAAGCCCCAAAAGATACCCATAGTGTTTGAGACCTTGCCTAAAGCTAGAAAGAAAACAAATGGAAAGATATATCTAATAAATGATGTTATAATTTTAAACATTTACTTTTTACATGTTAACATCTTTAACATACACACAAGTCAATGTACTATTATTATGATAATTATAGGATTTATTATACCATTAACTCAGAATACATCGTAGACAGTGTGGGGTGGTGATGGGCCAATCATTTAAAGTCATTGTGATGATTCCTTCAGCATCCAGCCGGGTGTAACATGGGCTCAATAGGAGGTCGAGCCAGAGCTCTTATTATCAGCCTCAGGTTCAAATTAGCATCAGGTCTGGCTCCCTTGACTGCCAGGGCCATTCCAGGGCCACTTGGTGTCCAAGTAGGCAACTGTATGCTTGGGGTGGGGGCAATTCTCCAGCCACAGATCATCCTGTCCAGCAAAGCCATCCCTCATAGTTTAACAGCTACTACTTTCCCCCAAAATAGCTTGTCGGCTATATGACTAACAGTTTATAAGACATCTTAGATGTATCAAGACCAAAGACACCTATAAACACAAGTTAATCCCATCAATTTCCACTGCTCCAAGTGCAGGAGGAAGGACGCATTACAAACAGGGTCATCACTCTTCACACTCTGGAGGGTGACCCACGGGACAACTGTGCACAGAGTGTTCGATATATTCTCAGCCAGAGACCCCCAAGGAGCCCCAGAGAGCATGAACAAGAGATAGCCTAAGGACCCTTGCCTGGGCAGCTTTGAAGAGAACTTCTTTAAAGCTTACTGCATGAGAGGAGAGGGAGATGGCGGGACAACACGAGTTGTGTGGCCTCTCCTGCACTAATTTCCACCTTTCTTGGTCCCACAGTACATAGATGGTCCTTGGAAAAGCACATCTCTCCTTCTTTTGTCCTGTGGTTTGAATGAGCTGCTCCACTCAAGGCTTGAGTGGTGCTGTTCAAAGCATTAAGGTGTGCCCCCAAGTCACTACTGCAGGGAGCATTTCCATCTCCAAGAGCTTTCTGCTAGTGCCCTATTCTCAATAAATAGTCCTAGAAAAATGAGACACTTTAATTTGCACTCAGGTGTTAATGACTGAAGAGCAAAGACCAAGTTACATCCCACAGAGAGCACTTGAGTATTGGAGAGTCATGAACCTTGTTGCAGACTCTGTCACAGTTTCCCCTTTTAGAGGCAGTATGACCTTGAGCAGAACAGATCTTTTGACCCCTTTTGGCCATAGTCAGAATGAGGTGGGTCTTTCTGCTGTCTTTCTGTGGTTTAGATGATATTTGTAACAGCTCAGCACAGGCACCAAGCATCATCATTTTGGCATGAGCAGGGAGGTCTTGATACATTCACAATCCCTGCACTCACCAGGATCACCCAGGACCCTCACCAGGGTCAGAGCCCCAAGCTCATTCTCTGCCTGATGGCTGAATTTGTCTCTCTGCTCTGAAAGTCTCTTTAACTTCCCGATTCATGGAGAGGACTAGCACTGAGCACCTAGAGACCATGTGAGGTCTTGAAGGCAAGGCGGCAATGAAGAGACTCAGGGCAGCAGAAAGGGGACTAGAGTGGGTGTCTTGAGTCCTGGTCAGCTGCTTGCCTCTGGCTCCAGTATCTTGGATGACCTTGGGGACATATATATATACACACATATGAAAGTCACTCAGTCATGTCCAACTCTTTGTGACCCCATGGACTCTATAGTTCATGGAATTCTTGAGGCCAGAATACTGGAGTGGGTAGCCTTTCCCTTCTCCAGGGGATCTTCCCAAACCAGGGATTGAACCCAGGTCTCCTGCATTGCAGGAGGATTCTTTACCAGCTGAGTCACAAGGGAAGCCCAAGAATATTGGAATGGGTAGTCCACTATCTCTTCTCCAGCATATCTTCCTGACCCAGGAGTCAAACCTTGGACATGGCCTTCCTCTTTCTGGCTCATCTTCTCTGCACATGGCTATAGTGAGGATCCTGGGGTTGTTCCACCAATTTAACTCTTGCCACAGTTGGATCAGTGTGATGCAGGCTCAGACCTTGGCTGCCACACAAGGAGACCCACTGTGGCCCTCCTAGGCTTCCCAGGATATTCTTGAGTGATTCATTCATGAGCACTTGGTGTTAATCCAGGAGTTTGCTGACATGTAGAGGTTGGGGAGAGAGATGAGTCACTCAGTCACGCATGGTGAAAGTCTCAGGGCAATGATAAACTGTCCCTATGTGGCTGGGAGCCATGTCACAGGTCTGAGGCAGACTGAGGAAGGAGGAGACCACCTTTGGGTTTCACAGAGAGACAGTTATTGTATATTATCAGCGTCACATATAAACAAGCATGTACACTTACATATGTATCCATAAAGACACATATATATTTTCACACTTGGACATCTAAAGATACAATCACCTGAGTGTTTCCAATTATTCTTTGATTCTCTGTCCTTCCCAGGCTCTGGACATCTCACATTAAGCCTATTTTACCTTTCCAACCAGTCTATAGCTTCAAGCTGCTCTGAAATAGTGGATATGTATCAGTTAGTTTTTGCCATATAACAAATGCTCCAAAATATCATGGTCTCAACAACAGCCTATCTCATCATTCTGAGTCAGCAATCTGTGCTGGGCTCAGCTGGATGGTTCTTCTGGACCTGCTTACTGGCATGTCAGCAGTCAACTGCTAGGTCACCAGCAGGTTGGATGGTCTAAGAGAATCTCAGATGGGATTGTGTGTCTTACTCTCTGTGGTCTCATTGTCCATCAGATTGGCACAGGCTTGTTGTCATGGGGTTTCCAAGGTTCTAAGAGAAACAGCACAGAAGCATGCAAGGCCTCTTGAGGCCTTGGCTCAGAAATGCACATTGCTTTTGGCTTTTGTTACTTTCTGCAGTCAAAGAAAGTCCTGCAAACAGTTCAGCCACGTGAGGAGGAGAAACAGCCTTCATTTCCTGATGGAAGTGGACTTGACAAAGTTGTTTTGTGGGGACAGAGAGAAGGCTATAGTTATGGCCAGGTTTACAAATAGTTGATCAGAGGATATATAGTAAAGGCCCCTAGAAAAGGCTGGGTCTGGAGAATTATTAAGCGTTCCAACCAAGCAGGGCAGGCCTTGCTCTCCCGTGACTCCACCCCATGCCCTCCACTCCTTCGTTGCTGCAGTAACCCTGCTGTTTCCCCAAAACATGAGAAAATCATTTTGTTCTGTTACTTTTTTCACTGACAGTTGAGAATACTTTTTTACCCATTTATGGGTGCAAATTAATGAGATGACAACAGACTGAAACCAATGACAACTGCTAATCTGTAAGCAAAAACAAGGGATGAGGAGCCGAGAGCAGTACAGCTGTTTTATTTTAATTGAGGAATGATTTTATGTTAGAAACACTCAATATTCACAGCAAATTAAAAATAATGAAGTGAATTGATACCAAGGATTTTTTTTTTTTTTGCTTACTATCCCTTTGTAAATCTATTTCTTCACACAAATTGACAGGCCTAATTGATACATACGCTATTATTCCTCATTAGTAGGCTGAATAAAATAATTCTTGATTAAATTTATTGCAATTTACCAATCTAGCATAATGTTTGCAAGCTATAAAAGTCAATCAGCAGGAAACCAGGGGGAAGCAATGACATTATTACATTTTACATAACATGTAAGTGGTCTCCCTGCCCCAGCAAAAAGAAGGCCAACAGAAGACTCCCAGCTGGGTGGCACACCATGAAGTGGGAGCCCCTACCCCAGACCAGTCTTCAAAGGCATCAGCAAGAGCTCCAAGGCCCTCTCTCCCTGTGTAGCTGGCCTGGGCTCGAGCCATCCCTGCCCTCCTGGCTGTTCCTGTCCTCAGGCAGGCCTTTAGTTGTTCATGGCTGTGAGTTGCAGGCACTTCCAGGGAGGGGCCTGAGGCTGGCAATAGAACCTGCCACTCACACCCGTCCCAACCCAACAGAATATCAGAAGGTGCGCTGCTTAGAGAAAAGATGAGAAAACAAAGCCACATGACCCCCAAGAGCTTGTTTTCCCCAGCTTGCCATCCTAGAGCATCCACATCAGGGGCAGTCCTGAGTCCAACTGCTCTCCAGTGAAGTTAAGAGCTCCATGGACTTCCTGACCCCTAGGTATCACAGGCTGGCAGCACTAAATGTTATATCCAGCCCCACCGTAATGTTTTATTTGTCTCTATGGGATTAAAAATAAATGAAAATTAATTGCCAATTTTTAAAACTTGGTAATTGCGCATATAAACTTGGCATCCAGGTTTTCCTTGAAGAATAGGAATATTTGGCCACAGTGGACATCATTCTGTATGGAACTGGGTCGAAGTTATCCCCTTGGAGTGGATGGCATTCTCTCCTCCTCATTATCTCAAGTTCTGTCCCCTCACTGTTGTCCATCACCTGCCCGCACCTATAGAATCTATGTCCCTGATGCTTTTGCTGTGCACTGTGTGACTTTTGTAGTGCATAGCCTTTGAGTGCTCAAGGTTCTGTTCTTTGCAGTTCTGGAGCATCTCAAAATGGTTGTGCATTCTGAGCTAGCTTGCATTCATTAGGGGGCACTTGGCTCTTGACATGGAAAACCTGTAGCAACATCCGAGACAGGAAGGTTTACCCAAAGCAATTCCCCACTGGCTCTTCATCATCCTGTGCCTGGTACAAACATGCTGAGCTGGACTCAAGTCTCTCCTACCCCCCACCACAGCTTCCATACCTATGCTGTTGAGCATTTAACCCTCCATAACCCCCTCCACCCTCTGTAAACACACTCATCCTGTGTCCCATTCCCCAGGGTTCTGCTCTCTAGACTATGAGCTGTGAATATCCACTCTTCCCCAAAGTCATGATGATGGAAGAGTGTCTTCTGGATTCCTGTATCGTGAAAGTCTCCACCTCGAGCAGAACTCTGAGAAGGATAGGGGCAAGGATAGCTATCGTGACCAGACAGACCTTTGTTGAAAATTTCATCAGATTCAACAGCAGCATGAAGATCTCCTGGAACATAGTAATAAATGGTTTTAGACATGGCTCCTATGACTACTCTCCTGACCATTCCCATTCGTTCCTTAGCAGCAATGAGATGTCATCCTGCAGGTTACAGAATGATTCAGACATGCCCTTCTCCTCTGGCTCTGGGATGTGCCAAGCATGGAAGGAGCAGAAAATGTCGCAGTGGGGGAACCATGCATGGCAGAACCAGTAAGGAAACATCTCTGAGGAGAGACGGGACTTCCCAGACACAAGACTTCATGTGCACAACCAAAGGCAGTTAAGACAGAGTGAAACAAGTTCTCAAATCAAGGAGGACTCCCCAGCTAGCGATCCCAGGATGAGCCTAGAGTCATGACAGCTTCACTGCAAGGGCCTTGAATGCTGCTGGGTCTGTATAAACATGTGCACAATAGGCCCAGTGCAAGTCTCTCTTTAAGCTCCATCACTGGGAATCTGACTTCTGCTGGACACTTTCTCCTACAGACTCCCCATGAACAGATACAAAGTTCACCATTTCCCAATCCCAGAGCTCTCCTCCTACTTCTCCTCCTCATTCCCAGTCCCAAGGGAGGGCTCAACCATATGTACTCAAACTGCAAACCCCAAAGACATCTTCCACTTTCATGTGCCCTTAGTCTGAGTTACTTTTCTCTCATCCCCACACCACCAACGTGGTCCAGACCACCACTGTCTCTCATTCATATGTACCATGCATGCAGTCCACTACCTCTATCTTATTCACTGTTGCCTCAGCACCTAACAAAAATCCCCAACACACAATAATAATAACAATAGTGTGGTTTCTTATATTGGACACATGTTCTGGCCCTTCTATACATGTTTTGTGTGCATAACCTCACATAAAAATTCTCTGGAGTGAATATCATTATTATTGTTACTTACACATGAGGAGAAGGAAGCTCAGAGAAACTGTGCCCAAGGTCTCAAAGGTAGAAAGTCCCAAATCAAACTAGATCTGCTCCAACTGATCCTAGAGCCTGGTTTCTGCATCCACAGGCTAATTGACTCTCTGGGCACTTAGTGATGTTCATTGATTAAATGGATGGATCACCACACCCTTAAGGCAAGCTCCATGCCCCTAGCTGTGCTCCTTCCAGATTGTTCTCCATGTTATAGCCACCATGGCTATAGCTTAACATCTTCAGTGGTCCCCACCTCCTGAGTCTGGCTTGAAATATCTAGCCTCTTCTTTGTACTCCATCCTCACATCTCCTCACTCTTTCATCAGCCATACCACCTACCTTAATGCTCCTGGGTTGGTGCCCCACATTATTTTTTATTTCTGTCCCTTGTACAGCCCGTCCCTCTGCCCACAATGCCTTCCTCCTCAGCTCCCCCAGATCTAAAGCTCTCAACCTAGACCCTGCTTCCTCCCACCTGATTCAGTCCACCTAGCAAAGATGCCCATCCTCTTTGTCCTGATGGTACCCTGCACTGTCCTGAAGGACAGTAATTGCCAGGTACTGTTGCCTCTGCTCTATGAACCTGCCAGTTACTTCAGGTTTCAGCTGGTGTGTGGTCAGTCTGGGCTCTCCATTGGCCAACACAGTGGCAGACATGTAAATGTCCATGCTTGACAGTGATGCCTCTTTATTTTACAAGTTGATTTAATAAACTTATTAGTGATCAAAGACACAATATGCAACTTAAGTGGGGTTCAAGGATCAACAATCAGGACTTCCCTGGTGAGCCTGTGGTTAAGAATCTGCTTGCCAATGTAGGGGACTTGGGTTTGATCCCTGCTCCAGGAGCATTTCACATGCCGTGGAACAGCTGAACCCATGAGTCACAAATATTGAGCTCATGCTCTAGAACTTGTGCTCTGAAATAAGAGAAGCCACCACAAAGAGAAACCTGTGTACCACAGCTAGAGAGTAGTCTCCACTCACCATAGCAAGAGAAAGCCCACAGCAAGGAAGACCCAGCACAGCCAAAAATAAAAATAAATAAATAAAGGTGGAATTTCCCCACGTGGCATTAGTGGTAAAGAACCTACCTACCAAAGTAGGAGACATAAGAGACGTGGGTTTGATCCCTGGGTCAGGAAGATCCCCTGGAGAAGGGCATGACAACCCAATCTAGTATTCTTGCCTGGAGAATCCCATGGACAGAGGAACCTGGCAGGCTGCAGTCCTTAGGGTCGCAAAGAGCCAGACATGACTGAAGCAACTTAGCACACACACACAAATATAAAGATGCTTCCTTAAAAAAAACAGAAGCGGAATCAACAATCAGTAAAAACTCATGTACCCTGATGAGACAATGTGGTCGGCAATCTAGAGGAGTGATTTCCGGGCTTGGTGTGTGTCGGAATCACCTGGTTGGCTTCCTAAAGCACGGAGGGCTGGCCCCTACTTCTGCAGCCTCTGATTCAGTAGATCTGGGAAGAGGTGTGTAGACTGAAAATGTCTACTAGGTTTCCAGGTAATGTTGATGTTGCTATGAAAGTTGCTCTTCTAGAAGATTCTGGAAGTGCCCATCAGAAACCAGTAGTACCCAGTAAGACTAGAAGGAAATGCAAAAGAAGAAATGAAATGCAAGCTTCATGTCTTGTGAGGTTTCTGTCTCCAGTTTGTGATACACCAAGCTCTCATCTTAAGGCTGCCAAAAGGGCTTGGAGGACAGCCACACCCAGCCTAATGTCAACATTCATGTGTATCCCAGCCTCTTGCTGCAGAAATCCTGGCCTCTCACCGACATTCTGGTACAGAATGGCCACCTTTGGCACCTGGCTCTGCATGCCAGGCACCCAGACCCAGAACACAGGCTTTGCTGAGATGCCCCGTGCATCCTGCTGGCCATCAAACAAGGCCTGACCGCTCCTTGTGGATGGCAGCGGCTCCAGGCAAACCAGTGGCCTCCTGCAGACTTTGCGAGCAGGAGGAAACAAACAGATTAATCTCTGAAATTTGATACCCGTTCCAGACACAAGTAGCAACAAACTTAGCGACAAAGCTGTCAAAATATGTTCCACAGCCTCATTGGCAAGAGATCTGGACACATGAAAGAAATTCAGCAAAACCAAATCAGTTGCCAAACTGGGAGGTTTGACAGCGTGCTCGGGAATACATTTAGATCAAAACAGGAACACATCCAAAGGAGCGAGTGTCTCCATAAATTATTATGGAATGATTAGAAATAATTAGTCAGTGATTTCAAAATATTACATATATTTTTCAGTGGTATTGAGGGGACGTGTTATATAACGTGGGATTTTGTTTTTACATTGGGTTTTTCTTTTTTTTTTTTCTTACTGCTCTCCAGCAGTTTTCAAAAGATAGGGGCCACAGATGTAATACTCCACCATGCAAATCACGGTGGCTTAAAAGAATAAGTTTTTAGGCAACAGGATTGCTTAGCAAAGCTTCTAAAGGAAGAAGAATGGCAGAGAGAGAGATTCTTGTTCCTTTCTGGGCCTTTTTGTGGGGCATGCTCTCTAGTTGCTTTTCCTGAGTTAGAGTTTGGTACCAAAGGGGTTTATAGTTACAAAGATTTATGTTTACAAAGGCCTCTAGCAGGTGGTTGGACAAGCCCCTGATTCTGCTGGGGCTCACCCAAGTTCACATAGAATTCCAACCAGAGCCAGGCTGGAACCCTGGCCTCCTGACTTTCAGGCTATTTCTTTGGACAGGAAAAACTTGGGACCAAAAGTCTCCTATGGCCTTTCTGAAGAAACTTCATTCCAGAGACAGATCTTTGGAAACAAGTCTGTTTCTAGCATTCCTGCCACATAGGAGAAGAATTCTCATTCCGGCAAGAGGGACACCTCCTGGGCTGTGCTCCTTCAACTGGCCCAGAGTGTCGGACCAGACCTGAATCAGCCAACGCCAGATCTGGGCATCGCCTGGGTTGGCAGTGTTCCCTCCCGCCCTACAGTCCTGGGAAGGCAGACCAGGAAAGACCTATCCTCTTCACATTTCAGAGGGACAGTGAGACCCAGCTCTGCCTTCATACACAGTGGAAAAAACATCCCACCACCCAAGCATAAGGAACTCCACAGGCCACATGAAACAAAGTAAAATGTTACTGTCCCTGCCAGCCTCCCTGGTCCTAGCTTTTTCCACTTTCTTGTCGAGAGTTAAGACTTAACATCCTGCCAAGGGGTATTAACTTTTAAGTTGCCATAAAACCAAATAATTATATTTATCAATTTGTTTTAATTACAGAGCACAGCTAAGCATATGTATGAGTTAGCCGAAAAAGCCAGCATGCGCACCTGCTGTGAGGAGCGCTTTCCAAAAGGAGACGTGAGGAAAATATTTGAATTCCATTTCCCTGTTCTAAAGTCCCATTTGGAAGAAAAAAAAAAAGAGGGAAGAAAAGGCAAGACTTCCAACACAGAAGCAGGCCTTTACAGTTACGGCCTTTTACAAGATGATCTGAGCTATGTTCCCTGTCTCTGAGGAAGGCACCAGCATATAAAATGGTAGTGAATTTGCATTACTTCCAATCCATCATTCTTGGGTGTGCAGGGAAAAACCAGGGGACCCGCTGCAACAAAGCTCAGCCTTCGTGTTGACAGATTCTTATTTAAGTGACTATGAATACAACAATTCCACAAATAATTTGTCAAGTGTGTGGCTGAACTGGCTCTGAACCCTGATAAATACCGCCTCTCCTCCCGCTGCAAAGCAGCATGCTTGGTGTGCGGACACCGCGAGTAGGCACGCGGGTGGAACGATCAATGCTCTTCTTTGCGGTTTAGCAAAGAAAAACAAACCTCCAAACCACTCTGAAGGTGGCTTTTCCCCCTCAGTGTCAAGTATCCAGGATGGAGCTGCCCTTTGATTGCACACCAGGCTCTGCAGATGGAGCCATAGGAGCCCCTTTGCCGACCACACGGATGGCCCCCTGGCCACTGAAGCTTCCAGCTTTCCCCTTGGAGGCTCCAGTCAAGTCACTTGGTCAAGGTTCTCCTGGCTGCGGTCCTAATCGGTGCACCTGGCAGATGGAGCCCTGTGGCCGTGACCACATGGGGTGGCCAGCCGTGCACGGGTAGCACTGGCAGACTTGTAGTTCAAGACGTGCCTGGAAGATGGGGGTGCCAAGTCTCCTTGAACAAAACGTAAATCTAATCATCTTTGAAGACTGCAATATACACCTAAATGTCTCTTGCAGATGTAATTTGGCCTGCATTATTAATTTATTTTTCATAAAGCTCCCCAGCTCCTGAGAGGGTGAGTGAGAGCACAGAGCTGCCCGGATGATAAGCCTCGTTTATCAGGGGAAGGCGGGCATGGGCACACAATTTCCCTTCCTAAAACCCCATCCGGGAGAATGCACAGACACTTCTTAGGGAAAGAAGCCTCCTGCAAACTAGATGTTTCCAGACGTTTTAATAAAGTGCCGACCTCCAATGGGACATGAACACTCCCGCACCGCTTGCAAAGTGAGCGGTAACTTATGATGCTGGACCACCAGGCAGAAGAGGGGCTGTCTGCGTGTCAATTACACTGAAACTTTTGATGTTGGGATTCTAATGCCTATAGAAATAATTAAGAAATAATTAACTCATTCTAACACAAAATGCTAATTATTTATTGTTTATAAAGCAATTTTAAATAATGCAAAAGCTCATGCAGTTGGGGCCATCATGATTTTCCAGTCATTAACTTAACCAGAATTTGCATTTTGGGACTCTAGCCAGTGACTTACATGCAGTCCTTAAGTCATTTTTCAAACACCCTGTCCTATCTTAATCTATTCATCATTAATCACATTTGGTCACTTTACATAGAGAACACTATTCAGATGAAAGATAAAAGAAATACATTAATAAAATGAAAGCAAGTTGGAATACTTCAAAACATAAGGTAGGGGATGAATATGGTTATCACAGCAATTTATACATCGTGCACTTAGCATTAAAATAGGGCTGGTGGAGCTGTTGCTTATTATTTAAAAGGGATTGTAAGGAGGAGCCAGCTTTTATCACATCAGACACCCTTTCCCACTATTCTGAAATGAGAGCATGCATCTAAGCTGGTCCCAGCAGCAGCTCTGCCCTCCCACACCTGGGGCGGGTCAGCAGAGCATGGAGAAATCCAGAGCCTTCTCTAACCCAGGTTCCCTCCCCCCGTCACTAGGCCAGCCAAGGAACTGGTTCATCTTCACCTGATGCTGTCCCTTCAGTTTCCTTGGAGGTCACACAGAGATCATGCTGGGTCCCATTCAGTGGCACCAAGACCTCCTAGTCCAGTAACACCTAACTCTGGGCCTAAATGTTGGGTCCTCTGTGGACTCTTAGACATTCTGTGCAATGTCCCCTTCCTGGGACACCAGCGGAGCAGAACTGTGAGCTTGTTTCCCATGTCAGTGGAAGCAAAGTGAAAAGAGGGAAGAAAAACAAGAGAAAAGGGAGGGGGGAGGCAGGGAGGGAAACTGCATCTGCGTCACCATTTCTCCCACCCAGAAGGTCCATGGCCATCACAAACACATGATGTTCTGAGTCAGCTGGGCCCGTCTTGAAGCCCACAGACTGCCCACGCTCCCCTGGGTGGCTCCTTAATCAGGGCCATGGTACTAAGCATGTACTAGAGCTGAACCACTGGATTTCCATGAGAACTGGTTAGATAATGGTTGTGTCCTTCAAGGATTTCCACCGATTAGGTGGTAATGGGGTGGGGGGATTGAACTGTGGCCAGGCTGTGAACCGAGGGACATCTTCAGAGGATGATTAAATCCCTACCCAATCACACAATTGGCAGGAGAGACAATCCCCCCAGACTGGGTAGTGCTAATGCTGGGGACAGTTATTTGGGTACGTGTAAGGTTCTGTTTCGAGGCACCACAGGGCCTAAGGTAACCAACATACTCAGTATGTTGGTCTCTTCAGTGTATATTCAGCTGTTTAGGCCACTATAGTAAGAGATCACAGACTAGGAGGCTTATAAATGACAGAAATTTATCTCTCACCATTCTGGAGACTGGAGAGTTCAAGATCAAGGTGCTGGCAGATTCAGTGCCTGGTGAGGGTCCACTTTCTGGTTTGTAGACAGCTGTCTTTACTCTGTATCTTCATTTGAAAGAAAGAGCTAGGGAACCCTCTGGGGTCTCTTTAAAAGGCACTAATCCTATTCATGAGGGCTCCACCCCCATGACCTAAGCACTTCCCAAAGGCCCCAATTTCTAATATCATCACAATGGAGACATCATCACAGCCAAATCTTTAGTCTATAGCAATTGGATACAGACTGATAAGACAGGAGTCAAATACAGAGAACTCAGAAAATCCAACTAAATTACTTGAAATTTTCTTTGCAAGGTGCACAAGAAAAGTGTTGTACAGAGCCTGAATGTTCCAGGGTTCTAAATAAGTGCAGTAAAATGTGGTAACTGGACTGTGATCCTCAGCAAGCTCACCCCTGAAATAGAGTGAGCTCTGTGAGGACTGGGGACCACAATGCTTGAATTGCCTCTGTATTTCCAGCACCTATAATAGTGCTGGGCGTGTGGTAGATCTCCTTTCTGATTGACCACTAACAAGACATTACTGTTGCTAAGTCACTTCAGTCGTGTCTGACTCTCTGCGACCCCATAGACAGCAGCCCACTAGGCTCCCCTGTCCCTGGGATTCTCCAGGCAAGAACACTGGAGTGTGCTGCCATATCCTTCTCCAACGCATGAAAGTGGAAAGTGAAAGTGAGGGCTCTCAATCACGGCCGACTCTTAGCAACCCCATGGACTGCAGCCTACTAGGTTCCTCCGTCCATGGGATTTTCCAGGCAAGAGTACTGGAGTGAGGTGCCATTGCCTTCTCCAACTAACAAGATGTTAGATAAAGCTAAATACAATTGAGTGATTTTAATGATGTTAAGTATATTCAGCTGACCCACACTGAAGTGCCTGAATCCAGTCATTTCCAACCAGCAGAAGGATCTGGAGGAAAGAGCTTGATTATAATCTAGCACCCTTTGGGCCATACCTTTACTATTTTACTCAAGTCATGTTTTGGGGCCCTTCCATGTGCCAAGTGCTCTATGAGATGAAACCATTGCCCAAGCCCTGCTAGGGGGAGGGGCAGGCTGCCAGTCATGATGGAGGCTGGCCAAGAGATGTCCCTCCAGATAGTTCCATAATGGCTGAGGTAGACAGACAGGCTGAGTGGCTCAGACACAGGATGGGGTGAGGGAGGTCCCTGGCAGAGCAGTCAGGGAAGGTGGGGGTGAGGGCTTGTGCCTTGCTGTTGCAAGCACTGTGACTGCCCGTGCTCTGGAATGCTGAGCTATTGAGCGGGTCAATGCTCTATAGCCAGACTCCCATCATTGTTGTGAGATGGGAGGAGGAGAGTACGGAGCAAGAGGAAGAGATGGACAAGGTGAGGGAGAGATGAGGGACCAGGAAGAGTCCAACACTGGTGGGGCCAATGACAAGGCAGGACAGACAAGCCCTCTCTGGGGTCTGGCCTTTGGGACCAGTGTGTGCTGGTCAGCGCAGCTCTTCTGACCCTCAGGAGGCCCTGAAGACCAACAGCCCAAGCTGCAGCCCTCCCAGACGCCAGCAGAACTGGGCTAGGGGCTAACTTGTAGACAGAAACACAGGAACAAAGAGACAGAAGAATTAAAGGTTTACTTCCAGGACACGTCCCTTGCCATATGATCTACCATGCCACCAAAAGGGGATGTGAAAACAATATTGTCCTGTCCTCCATTGTGGAGATGGTGGTAAGCATGGTTATGAGATGCCATTGCAACCAGGGGAGATGCTTTGCAGATTGACCATTGTCATGTACCAGTTTGGACTCAGAGCAAATAATTGAATTTTTTTAATGGGTGTTTTTCCAGCATGTCCCCCCTTTTTTTTCTCTTTCTTTTAACAAAACTCTTGCCAAAAGAAAGTGTTTTCTAAAGTCCCAGTCAAAAAGTAGTAATGTTCTATCCACACATTAATGATTCCAAAATTCTCCATTATGAACAATATTTATCAAAAACAGCCCACTATCAGATGAAAGATGTGCCTTATCTTTTCTTGTCAACTAAAACATTATTCACTGAAAGTTTCTTTCATATCTGTTTCAGGGGTTTCAGTGTCATTTTAAATTGCAAATCAATCATCTATCTCGCAGCCCTCGTTCTGGAGGGGAGATTAACGCTCTGGCTAAAATTGTTTACAAAGCCATTTGTAAACCTTCTGCGGATGCAGATGAGGAAAGTTTACCAGTTTAACATTGTTGATCCCAGAGAAAGCCTTAAGCAATGACTTCAGAGGGCAAAAAAATTTGTTCATTTATCATTATTGTCATGGGCTTTCGCAAATGATAACAATTTGTCTTCATCCTATTTTTAGACAATGAACCACAATAGAGTCCAGAAAGCCATTTTGCCAGATGGGAGAAGGTGCTTTCATTGCAAAATGTTGTCTTTTCTTTCCCTGCCCTATAAAATTGGCTTAAGTGAGAACCAAGGATATGTTTTAATGTCAGGATTCCCAGAAGACATAATGACATACAATAAAGGCATTGCCAGCCCCAGGAAGGATGTGGTTCAAAGGCATTGAATACTATTTTCAATCTAAAATCGTGACTTCTAGGATAGATAGAAGCATGGTGAAAGCCAGGAAGATAGTTATAGATTTTAGCATGCTTTCATTCCTTATTAATATTCCCTTTTTTAAAATGAAACACTGCAATAGGAAGGCCAATTACTTCTCATTAAGATGAATAAAAATGTTAGAATAAGCTGGACATAAAATAAACATTTAAAGTGATATATGGTGAATTCCACCAAGCTCTGAACTACTAATCAGAAACTCTCTATGGAAGAGAAGAGAAGAAAATCCAGTTTTCATTAGAAATGTTCCAGATTCTGGGGAAATTTCATTAAGCTTCTTGCTGGTTCCCCTCTGCTGGTTTCTGGCAGCATCCCGGGGAGGTGGGTACTCTTGTTTTTGTGTCTCTGATATCCAGGGGTCTAGGAGCCCCACTTTTGCAAATACCCCCAAACCAATGTTCCCTTCTCTAGGCTGGCTCCCTTGTCCTGCGCTGGCTTTGTGAGCCTGTCATTGGTAATCATTATATGCTTAGTCCATCTTTAACACAAAGGAATATTTCACCTGTGTTTTCCCTCCATTGAGGACAATAATCAGACAGGCTTTAGAGGGATTCTGTAGTCCAAAATCAGCACCAACATGACAATAGGTGGTCCTTCTGGTTTGGGTCCAGGTGCAGGGGGCACGGAAACTTCATCTTCTAGAAGCCTTTATCATTGAGCTGACATTTTAGCAAACAGTACTATTGACTCATTGAACACACGGTGGAAACGTGAGAGCATTACTGAGCATTAATCAGCCTGAAAGCATGTCACAAGTTCTAAGATAGCCTGGACACACACACACACACACATGCACACACTCACACAAACACCTTGGAGGTTCGTGACAGAAAGGGTCTTAGGGCAGGTTGATGCTACAGATAGGATTGAAACAATGCACACAGTAGGTTCGGAGGAAGTCTGTGGCTGGCCCCACTCGGTGCAGGACAGACAGCAGTGTGAAGAGCTGCCAGCCCCCCAGGACTGTGGCCTGCTTTACTTTAGCCAACTGAGCCATGGCCAAGTGTCTGCTCCTCTTCATGCTGTCTTTTCTTTTGCAGAACTGTGGTCCTTATCTGACAAAAATCTGTTTCTCCACTAGCTAGTTTCTTAAAAGTGAAGAGATACCTTGCAAGTGTGAGCTCCACGGTACTTCTGCAATTTGAATCCTCATCACAGTCCCATTCCCTGGGCTGCAGCACACCCCTGCCCCTCCTCTTCATCCTACCCTTCCTCATCTGCACCCGCTCCATTCCAGCTCAGCCCTGTGTCTGCACCAAGGACTTTCCCAAATAGCTCAGCCCTAGGGACCCCTTGTCCAAGTGGCCTTTCTGTGTTAGCCCAGTCTGAACAGGGACAGTTGTATTTCCCAATTATGACTGTTTGGGGTTTTCTTTCTTTATTTTTTGGTCAATAGTACTATATTTATTGGCTGGGGAATTTATCACTCAGTAATTTTAAGAACAAGACATAATCATCTAAGTAAATTACTTTTTTTTTTTGCTTTTTTATTTTATTTTTAATTGAGGTAAAATACACATAATGTAAAACTTACCACATTAATGATTGTAAAGTATACTATACAACCAATCTCCAGAACTCTTTTCAAATTACAAAACGGAAACCCTGTAGACCCATTAAATGACTTCCTGTCCCAATCTCCCTGCAGACCCTGGCCACCCAATCGACCATTTTTGAAGCTGTATCTGATGTTTTGGTCCTCCTGTATTTTCTATTACCTCTTGGCCATCCCTCTCATTCAAGTCACTAGAGACTCATTGCATCAGGGAAAAAATGGATAGCATAAAATAGACCAAGATATTTCTGTAATGAATATAAGTCTCAAAAGTCTAAGCTGGAGAAGAGAACAAAAATGTTCCCAAGGAATGAGCAATAGGTGAGGAAGGATGTGAGATGACTTAGTAGAATACATACATGTTTCAGAAGGAAGAAAATGGAAATGACAGAGAGCACTTAGGTGCTGATAGGTTCCCAAGAAGGAGCTGACTCTTGGCCATCCTGGTGTTGAGACCCCACAGAATGATCGGAGCATCCATAAGCACCCTGCACTGGACTGAGCAACCATGGCCCAGCACTGGATAGAGGGATGGTCACTGGGTACCACAACACCTCCACTCCAACCCTGCCTCTAAACAGGACTCCAGGGAAGCCTGGAAAATTCCCCAACTTGGATAAGATTGTTCTTGCTGACTTGATAAAATAAGACCTTGCTTTAAAATTTTTAGTTGAATGGTGGGAAAATAAATTTTATTTCTCCTGAATTTTAGGGATGATGTAGTCCACAGGTCTGCCCCTTATGCCAGCAATCAGTTCACTTCAGTCACTCAGTTGTGTCCGACTCTTTGTGACCCATGGACTGCAGCACGCCAGGCCTCCCTGTCCATCACTAACTCCTGGAGTTTACTCAGACTCATGTCCATTGAGTTGGTGATGCCATCCAACCACCTCAGCCTCTGTTGTCCCCTTCTCCTCCCACCTTCAATCTTTCCCAGCATCAGGGTCTTGTCAACTCTGAGTCAGCTCTTTGCATCAGGTGGCCAAAGTATTGGAGTTTCAACTTCAGCATCAGTCCTTCCAATGAATATTCAGGACTGATTTCCTTTAGGATGGACTGGTTGGATCTCCTTGCTCTCCAAGGGACTCTCAAGAGTCTCCAACACCAAAGTTCAAAAGCATCAGTTCTTCAGTGCTCAGCTTTCTTTATAGTCCAACTCTCATATCCATATATGACTATTGAAAAAAACCGTAGCTTTAACTAGATGGACCTTTGTTGGCAAAGTAATGTCAACTTTCACATCCATATATAACTATTGAAAAAACCATAGCTTTGACTAGATGGACCTTTGTTGGCAAAGTAATGTCTCTGCTTTTTAATATGCTGTCTAGGTTGGTCATAACTTTTCTTCCAAGGAGCAAGCGTCTTTTAATTTCATGGCTGCAGTCACCATCTGCAATTACTCCTTATACTGTCTTAAATCTCCCACTTTCCTGCTCAGACTTTATGCCATGCTGTAAGGAAGCCCATGTGGAGAAGAACGGAGGCTTCCCTCCCACCAACAATCAGCACCAATCTGTCGGCCATGTGAAAGAGCCATCTTAGAAATATATCCTCCTGATCCAATCAAGCTTTCAGATGACTACAGAACCAACAGACATATTCAGTGCAAACCCATAAGGGATTCTGAGTCACAATTGCCTACCTAAACTCCTCTTGAATGCTTAACCCACAGCAACTGTGAGACTTCTGAACTAGTGGGAACTAAAAATATGGATTAACTGACTCTCTTTAACTTCAGCTGAAGGATCTCCATTCCAGCTACTCCTGCTTGTAACTGTGGCATTTTCATTAATGGAAGCAGATACTGCTCTGATCTCCATGCAGAGAATTCATTCCCTTGCTTAAGGATGTAACAAATGGAGATGAGAAATAATTTACACCTGAATACATAAAGAGTCTCTAGGTAGTAACCCTTAAATGTAACATCACCACAGATAGCCATTGTCATTTGCTTGTCCAAAGTCACCAAAGAGGAATAGTGAGGTGAGATGTTAATTCTAACTTGACAGTGGGCATCTGTGTGCTTCAAACCAAAGTGAGAAACAAGAAAACTGTGTCATGGTTACAGCACTTTGGTAGCTGAAAACATAGGTGTAACATTTCTATTTCTTGCAATTCACAAATAGAGAAGTTTTTGTTTTTGCTTTTGTTTAGAGAATTGAAAATATGTGTGTGTGCATTTATGTATGTGTGTGCATATGTGTAATGAAGTGGAAAGATCACGAGAAAACATGTATCTCACTCTAGTTGACAATGACCAGAATGATCTAGAAAGAATAAAGTAGACAGCAGGTTCCAACTGGCATGAAATCAAAGTTAAAATAAGTTACTGGATAAAATACATCTCCAAGTACCCTTGGCATTCTCCCTTCTCTGAATTAAACTGAGACTGGTCAATAACAATCATTGCACATCATGTGTCATCTGTGAATATGGATTTACTGCATAGATAGACATGGTCATGTGAAATCTACAGATCTATGGCCTAGGAGTACCTAATAAAAATTATCTGTAAATTGTATTAGTGCTCTTATGCTCACTTCCTGCTTTTTTTTAAAAAATGAGATTGTCTATATTACTGGCTCTTTATCCAGGAAAAAACTTGAAATTCACTTCTGTGATAAATCACAGAAATTTATCACATTAAGCCCCACTGAATGTTTCATAGAAACATTTTTTGGGAGGGGCAGAGTTAATGTTTGGCTTTAGAGTCATCGGAACTTGATACGGATCCCATTTTCCTCTAAACCCTTGTGTAACCCTGAGCAACTTACTGTGTCTGTCCAAATATCAGAATTTTTATCTGCAGTATTATTTTTTCTAATAATAAAAATAGCATGTACTTTTATAGGATTTACTACATTTCAGACCTTACAGTCAGCATCTCCTGTTTTTTAACTCATAGAATCCCATCACCTAACATGATTCTCTTCTCCCAAAGCCTGACACATGTTAGACACTGCGGTGGCAATATATTGTTTCATTTGGAGATAAAATAATATTAAGAAGCATAATTAATAGAAGACAAAATGATCTCTTTCTCCCATATCTAGGTGACATGAATCTAAAAATATTTTTACAGCTTTACTCTGTAACTAAGTACACAGACACACATGCACTGTAGAAGAACACCATTTCTAAAAATCAATGTATCATTGCCTTTCCTATAACATCCATTTCCAACCTCCTGGTATCACTGGGGACATCAGAGGGACACTGGGATTCAAAGACAAATGCCGTCTTAATTGGACAGGTCTCTTTTTAACATTTACCATCTCCTGTTGGGTCTAGCTCAAAGAAGTCAATATTCTTTTTTACAAACAGGGGAAGAAAAAAATGTCATCCAAAATCCACATTTCTAAGTTACTGGTGTGTGTTTGGCACAAGCGTGTTGATTCCAGTATCCATGTCTGTACAATGCCGTACACGTATGTTAGCCATTTTAGGCAGAGTTGAGGGCTGTGACCACATCACGCCACCCGAATCAGGATCCAAGATAACTCAGTGCAGGCTACTAAGCCACAAACTCATGTCATCAACCACAGTGGTAGGGACCCAAAGCAGCGACAGAAACTCCATTCTCAGAGTCTGTGTCAGATACCTAAGTTCTCAGTTGAGACAGTGAGGGGTGTCTTACTCCTGCTGACTCAGTTCACATTAAAATACTGAGAAAATATGAAGGAATATACTGCCTTATCTTCAAATTTAAGCCAGGCACCAAAGGAATGTGGCGAACCCTCTATAGAGGCACCATAACTCCGGAGGAAGCTTGCTTGTGGATTTTGGCGTCAGAGAGACCTGGGTTCGAACACCAGCTCTGCCACCTGCTTGCAGTGTGACTTCACTTCTCTGAGTTTGTTTTCTTGTACTGGCTACATGAGGTAGTATTTATATACTCCCTGAAACATAGCAAGCTCTCAGTAAATGCCAGAAGAAGCAATAAAGTGATAATGATTTTTACCTCTCATTTCTACCTCTTTCCCTGAGCTCCAAATTTGTACAGAAGACTAACTACTCAATATCTCCACCTGGGTGTCCCACAGGCCCTCGGAACACAGCATGATAAATCAAACTTGCCGTCTATTTCCTAAACTTGCACAAACTAAAAACGTGGGTCATCACTACCTCTTCCCTTTACTCTCCATTCACATGGATTCAACAACACAGTCCACATGTTCCCTGGACTTCAGGTTGGAGCTTCACCTCACAAGTCAGAATTTTCTTCCTCCTCCTAAAAATATACAGAAGTAATATGGAGACCAAAAACAGAAAATGCTTATAAGTTTCCAGAGAAATTAAAAGACAAATGTAATACAAGACCTCAAAACACATGTAAGGCTTTGAAAAGCAGTTGTGATTGGGCAGAAACCAGGAAGATAAAGCTGAAATAAAACTCAATGAGGTTCAGGATGGGGAACACATGCATACCCATGGCTGATTCATGTCAATGTATGGCAAAAACCACTATAATATTGTAAAGTAATTAGCCTCCAATTAAAATAAATTAATTAATTTTTTAAAAACTCAATGAGTCACTGGAGGAATTCAGTGATAGTAGATCTCAGGAAAGACCAACTAGAAGACATTTTCTAAAGGAAAAAGATTCAGCCTGAAGTGCAAAACTATCCCTGTTTTCAATAATGGGTATTAAAATAGAGCAAGGTGGGTTTCTGCTAGGAGCCCCCTTAGCCTGGTTGGGACAGAGAGGCAGAGTGAGCCATAGTTGTAGGAAGCAGTATGGGTTCGAGGCTACAGAGAAGGGGACATTTTCGTCTTGTGAAATCTGACGGGTAACCCCATCCTCTCCTGCCCCCTCTCATGGATGGATCCCATACACTACTTTCTCACATGGTCTCCTTCAGAACTTCATTTTGAATGAGTGGCTCGATGCCCTAGCAGCGAGAAAGGCTGAGAACTTGAATTCTGGCTCCTACCTTTGTGCCCAGTTGCTTCAGTCATGTCTGACTCTTTGTGACCCTACGGACTATAGCCCACCAGGCTCCTCAGTCCCTGGGATTCTCCAAGCAGGAATACTGGAGTGGGTTGCCATTTCCTTCTCCAGGGGACCTTCCCGATCCAGGGATCGAAACGGTGTCTCTATGTCTCCTGCATTGGCAGGCGGGTTCTTTACCACTAGTGCCACCTGGAAAGCTCTCTTCATAGCTGTCTGTTACCCCTACCCTCAAACTCACCCTCTGGCTAATGGAGGAAAATCAACCACATCCGATTATAATTACTACCAAGGAGCAGCCATGACTTCCATACAAAACTACTAAAGGGAAAATTGGAATTGGTAGCAAAACTTAGAAGCTGAGAAAATATAAAGGAATATACTGCCTTCATATTTTGAAAGGAAAAAAACTTCTCTAGTAGCCCTGTTTTCATAGGACAGGTAAAAATTATGACCAAACATTTTGTCATAACTTTTTAAAAATAGGAAGCAATAACATCTCTGAAGAAAGCTCACAAAGAAGGAACAATTGTCTTATACACGCTGGCTTGGAGATAAAGGGTGTCATTCAAACACAAAAAATCTAGTGATTAAAATCACATACATATGTATAAGCACTGAGGACTATACTAACATAATGTGTGTGTGTTAAGTTGCTTCAGTCGTGTCTGACTCTTTGCGATATTATGACCTGTAGTCTGCCAGGCTCTTCTGTCCAAGGGATTCTCCAGGCGAAAATACTAGAGTGGATTGCCATGTCCTCCTCCAGGGGATCTTCCCAACCAGGGGTCGAACCCACATCACTTTACATCTCCTGCATTGGCAGGCAGGTTCTTTATCACTAGCACTACCTGGGAAGCCCATATACTAACATAATATTAGAAACTAAAATTGGGTGGTACAAAAGAAAGAAAAAGAAGGAAGGGAAAAGGAAATCTGCTAAATGTATTATTATTTATGTTAGAGAATGAATAAAATAATGTCTGAAGAAATAATAACTAAAGATGTCCTAGAAAGTTATAATTACAGGAGTTATGACTAGAAAATACAGACCCTCAAATATTGGGAAAGCCAAAATAAATCACATAGTAGAGATCTTTAAGAACCAAACAAAAATCTATTGTAAAATGATGTCAGAACAAAGACCAAATATGTGTCATGTAAGTGTAAATGGGCTCAGTTGATCTACCGGAAATACTTTCAGGTTGGTCCACAAAGCAAAGCCAACCCCACTTTACTTGTATGACAATCTCTAGGTTCATCCTCATCTCTGCAAATGGCACTATATATTCCATTTTATATATGCTCTACATCTTTATCCATACCTCTGTTGATGGAGACAGGTCTCCATGAAATAGGTAAGACCAAGTCACTACAATCGTTGGGCCATGGAAGTTACCTAAATGTCCATCAGAAGACAAATGGATAAGGAAGATGTGGTGTATAAATACAATGGAATATTACTCAACCATAAAAAAGAACAATTAGTGCCATTTGCAGAGATGAGGATGAATCTAGAGATTGTCCTACACAGGGAAGTAATTCAGAAAGAGTAAAACAGATATATCGTTTAGATTCAGAATCTAAGGGAAAGGTACAGATGAACTTATTTGCAAAGCAGAAATAGAGTTACAGATGTAGGGAACAAACTTATGGCTACCAAGTGGGGGAAGGGAGCCTGAGACAAACTGGGAGATTGGGATTGACATATATACACTACTATGCATAAAATAGATAACTAATGAGAATCTATAGCCAAAAAAAGCCATATAAAATAGCTTATATGTCAGATATATAAGTGGGCTTCCCTGGGGGCTCAGACAGTAAAAAATATACCTGCAATGCAGGTAGATCTGGGTTTGATCCCATGGGTCAGGAAGGTCCCCTGGGGAAGGAAATGTCAATGCACTCTGGTATTCTTGCCTGGAGAATCCCATGCACAGAGGAACCTGGTGGGCTACAGTCTGTGGGGTCACAAAGAGTTGGACGTGACTGAAAGACTAACACACACAGACACACACACACACACACGTGAAATGAAAAAGTCTACGAATGACCTTGTCTGAATAGGAATAAAGCTACAGATGTGTCTGCTTTTTCACATGCTGTCTAGGTTTGTCATAACTTTTCTTCCAAGGAGCAAGTGCCTTTTAATTTTG
Organism: Odocoileus virginianus; assembly: GCF_023699985.2. Lineage (NCBI taxonomy): Eukaryota > Metazoa > Chordata > Mammalia > Artiodactyla > Cervidae > Odocoileus > Odocoileus virginianus. The sequence goes on along the minus strand of NC_069693.1, from coordinate 19,063,982 downwards.
TGGCTGCAGTCACTATCTGCAGTGATTTTGAAGCCAAAGAAAATAAAGTCTGTCACGGTTTCCATGGTTTCCCCCATCTATTTGCCATGAAGTGATGGGACTGGATGCCATGATTTTAGTTTTTTGAATATTGAGTTTTAAATCAGGTTTTTCTCTCTCTTCTTTCACTTTCATCAAGAGGCCCTTTAGTTCTTCTTCGCTTTCTGCCATAAGGGTGGTGTCATCTGTGTGTCTGAGGTTATTGATATTTCTCCTGGCAATCTTGATTCCAGCTTGTGCTACATATAGCCTAGTATTTTGCATGATGTACTTTGCATATAAGTTAAATAAGCAGGGTGATAATATACAGCCTTGATTTACTCTTTTTCCAATTTGGAACCAGTCTGTTGTTCCATGTCTGGTTCTAACTGTTGCTTCTTGACCTGCATATAGATTTCTCAGGAGGCAGGGAAGGTGGTCCAATATACCCATCTCTTAAAGAAATTTCCAGTCTGATATGATCCACACAGTCAAAGGTCTTGGTGTAGTCAATAAAGCAGAAGTAGATGTTTTTCTGGAACTCTTTTGCTTTTTTGATGATCCAGTGGATGTTGGCAATTTGATCTCTGGTTCTTCTTCCTTTTCTAAATCCAGCTTGAATACCCGGAAGTTCTTGGTTTACATACTGTTGAAGCCTCGCTTGGAGAATTTTGAACATTACTTTGCTTGAGTGTGAGATAAGTGCAATTGTGTGGTTGTTTGAACATTCTTTGGCATTGCCTTTCTTCAGGATTGGAATGAAAACTGACCTTTTTCAGTCCTGTGGCCACTGCTGAATTTTCCAAATTTGCTGGCATATTGAGTGCAGCACTTTAACAGCATCATCTTTTAGGATTTGAAATAGCTCAGCTGGGATTCCATCACCTCTACTAGCTTTGTTCATAGTGATGCTTCTTAGGGCCCACTTGACTTCACACTCAAGGATGTCTGGCTATAGGTGAATGATCATACCATCATGGTTATCTGGGTCATTAAGATCTCTGTGTATAGTTCTTCTATGTATTTTTGCCACCTTTCTTAATATCTTCTGTCTCTGTTAGGTCCATACCATTCCTGTCCTTTATTGTGCCCATCTTTGCATAAAATGTTCCTTTGCTATCTCTAGTTTTCTTGAAGAGATCTCTAGTCTTTCCCATCCTATTGTTTTCCTCCACTTCTGTGCATTGTTTACTTAGGAAGGCTTTCTTATCTCTCCTTGCTATTGTTTGTAACTCTGCATTCAGATGGGTATAAATTTCTTTTTCTCCTTTGCCTTTAGCTTCTCTTCTTTTGTCAGCTATTTATAAGGCCTCCTCAGACAACCATTTTGCCTCTTTGCATTTCTTTTTCTTGGGGATGGTCTTGATCACTGCCTTCTTTACAATGGCATGAACCTCTGTCCATAGTTCTTCAGGTACTCTGTCTATCAGATCTAATCCCTTGAGTCCATTTGTCATTTTCACTGTATAATTGCAAGGGATTTGATTTAGTCATACTTGAATGGCCTAGTGGTTTTCCCTACTTTCTTCAATTTAAGTCTGAATTTTGCAGTAAGGAATTCATGATCTGAGCCACAGTCCCCTCTTTGTCTTGTTTTTCTGACTGTATAGAGCTTCTCCATCTTCATCTGAAAAAAATATAATCAATCTGATTTCAGTATTGACTATCTGGTGATGTCCATGTGTATAGTCATCTCTTGTGTTGCTGGAAGAGTGTGTTTGCTATGACCAGTGCATTCCTCTGGCAAAACTCTGTTAGCCTTTGCCCTGCTTCATTTTTTGCTCCAAGGCCAAACTTTCCAGTTACTCCAGGTATCTCTTGACTTCCTACTTTTTGCATTCCAGTCCCCTATGATGAAAAGGACATCTTTTGGTGTTAGTTCTAGAAGGTCTTGTAGGTCATCACACACTGTTCAACTTCAACTTTTTGGCATTACTGGCTGGGGCATAGACTTGGATTACTGTAATACTGTGTGGTTTGTCTTGGAAACTAATAGAGATCATTCTATCATTTCTGAGATTGCACCCAAGTACGGCATTAAATTCACCAATTCCAGTCTGTTTTAGTTCACTTATTCCTAAAATGTCGATGTTCACTCTTGCCATTTCCTGTTTGACCACTTCCAATTTACCTTGATTCATGGATCTAGCATTCCAGGTTCCTGTGCAATATTGCTCTTTACAGCATTGGAGTTTATTTCCATCACCAGTTACATCCACAACCAGGCATTGTTTCTGCTTTGGCGCCATCTCTTCATTCTTTCTGGAGTTATTTCTCCATTAGTATATTAAGCACCTACTGACCTTGGGAATTCATCTTTCAGTATCATATCTTTGTGCTTTTCATACTGCTCATGGGATTCTCAAGGCAAGAGTACTGAAGTGGTTTGCCATTCTCTTCTGCAGTGAACCACGTTTTGTCAGAACTCTCCATTATGACCCATCCGTCTTGGGTGGCCCTACATAGCATGGCTCACAGTTTCATTGAGTTACACAAGGCTGTGGTCCATGTGATCAGTTTGGTTAGTTTTCTGTGATTGTGGTTTTCATTCTGTCTGCCCTCTGATGAATAAGGATAAGAGGCTTATGGAAGCTTCCTGATGGGAGAGCCTGACTGTGGAGGAAACTGGGTCTTGCTCTGATGGAAGGGCCATGCTCAATAAACCTTTAATCCAATTTTCTGTTGATGGGTAAGGTTGTGTTACCTGCCTGTTGTTTGGCATGAGGTCAAACTACCAATGCGTGCCTCCACCAGAGATTCCTGGACACAGGCAAGTCTGACTCAGTCTCTTGTGGGAACACTGCTCCTTTCTCCTGGCTCCTGGTGCACACAAGGTTTTGTTTGTGCCCTCCAAGGGTCTGTTTCCCCAGTTTTATGGAAGTTCTGCTATCAAATTCCACTGGCCTCCAATGTCAAATTCCCTGGGGGTTCTCAGTCCCTTTGCCAGACCCCCAGGTTGAGAAATCTGTTGTGGGTCCTAGAACTTTCTTAACAGTCAAGAATTTCTTTGGTATAATTGTTCTGAAATTTATGGGCCATCTGCTCAGCGACTCTATGTTGGATAACACTGCTTGACCCAGGTCTGCTGAAGCCAGAGCCCCTGTTCCCATGGCAGGTCACTGCTGATCTGTGCCTCTGCAGGAGACACTCAAACACTCAAAGGCAGATCTGACTCAGTCTCTGTTGGCCCTCTGGGTCCTGGTGTGCACAGGTTTTGTTTGAGCCCTCTGAGCATCTCTGGTGGATATGGGGTTTGATTCTAAATGTGATTTTGCCCCTCCTTCCTTCTTGTTGGGGCTTCTCCTTTTCCCTTGAACATGGGGTATCTTTCTTTGGTGGGATCCCACATTCTCCTGTTGATGGTTGTTGAGCAGCGAGTTGCAATTTTGGAGTTCTCCTAGGAGAAGATGAGCATACATCCTTCCACTCCACCATCTTGAAAAAGCTATTTTTCAACAATGATTTTCAGGTCTGCTCTGAAGCAACATGGTTATAGAGGCTGAGAAAGTCCCATGAGCTATATTTGCCAACCTGGGGACCCAGGAGAGCCAATAGTGGTAGTTCCAGTCTGAGTTGGAAGACTTGGGAACCAGTAGACTCGATGGTATAAATTCCAGTCCAAGTCCAAGTCCAAATCCATAGGCAGGAGAAGACTAATGTCCAAGATGAAGTTCAGTGCCATGCCTTCACAAGCCTCCATCCACACTGCTCTTCAGTTTTACCTGTGCCCATTGCATCTTTTCCCTCATAGGCTCTCAGCAACTTGAGGGCAGAACTGTGTCTTAATCATCTCTGTTCATTCTTCAGCATGAGAACAGGAATTCCAAAAAAGGGACATGGCAAACAGGAAAGATTTGACAACTGCTTCAATAGTTCTTCATTGAGGTCGTGGTTACTTTGATTGTGGATATGCTTGCAGTTCTGACGAGGTTCTCCAGGGGATCATCCTGACCCAGGGATTGAACCCGCATCTCCTGCATTTCAGGCAAATTCTTTCCCACTGAACCACCAGGGAAGCCAGCCCATGCTACTAAGGTCATGCATAACATCTTGCACACTAGGTTTCAGCATTATGTGAACCAAGAACTTTCAGATGTCCAAGCCAGGTTTATAAAGGGAAGAGGAATCAGAGATCCAATTGCCAGCACTTGCTGGATCATAGAGAAAGCAAGGAAATTCCAGAAAAATGTCTACTTCTGTTTCACTGATTATGCTAAAGCCTTTGACTGTGTGGATCATAATAAACTGTGGGAAGCTCTTAAATAGATGGGAATATCAGACCATCTTAACTGTCTTCTGAGAAACCTGCATGTGGGTCAAGAAGCAACAGTTAGAACCTTGTTTGGAACAACTGACTGGTTCAAGATTGAGAAAAGAGTATAAAAAGAAAAGGGCTGTCTGCTGTCACCCTGTTTGTTTAACCTATATGCTGAGCATATCATGAGAAATGCCGGGGTGGCTAAGTTACAAGCTGGAATTAAGATGGGCAGGAGAAACCTCAACATCCTCAGATATGTAGATGATACCACTCTAATGACAGAAAGTTAAGAGAAACTAAAGAGACTCCTGATGAGGGTGAAAGAGGAGAGTGAAAGAGCTGGCTTAAAACTAAATATTAGAAAAACTGAGATCATGGTATCTGGCCCCATTACTTCACAGTAAATAGAAGGAGAAAAAGTGGAAGTTGTAACAGATTTCCTCTTCTTGGGCTCTAAGATCGCTTCAGATGGTGACTGGAGCCATGAAATCAGAAGACAATTGCTTTTTGGCAGGAAACCAATGACAAACCTAAACAGTATGTTGAAAAGCAGAGACATTACTCTGCTGACAAAGGTCTGTAAAGTCATAGCTATGGTCTTCCCAGTGGTCACATATGGTTGTGAGAGCTGGACCGTAAAGAAGGCAGAACATCAATGAATTGTTGCCTTCAAACTGTGGTGCTGGAGAAAACTCATGAAATTCCCTTGGACAGCAAGGAGATCAAACCAGTCAATTGTAAGGGAAATCAACCCTGAATTTTCACTGGAAGGACTAATGTTGAAGCTCTAGTATTTTTTTTGTATGATGGGAACAGCTGACTCATTGGAAAAGTCCCTGAGGCTGGGAAAGATCGAGGGCAGAAGCAGAAGGGGGCATCACAGGATGAGATGCCTGGATGGCATCACTGATGCAATGGACATGAACTTGGGCAAACTTCAGGAGATGGTGAGGGACAGCAAGGCCTGATGTGCTGCAGCCCACGGGGTTGCAAAGAGTCAGACACAACTGCCTGACTGAACAACAACAATACCTGAAACTAATACAGCATTGTAAATGAATTTTACTCCAATAAATTTTTAAGAAGAAAAGGAAACAAGAGATATTCAAAGGCACACCAGACAGATGTAAACAAAAAGAAGCAGAGACCGTGCTCTTACTATCTGAGAAGGTAGGATTCAGAATCAAAGCTTAAAATGAGACATTTATAATGCTAAAGGGAGAAATTCACAACCATCATAGAACGGTTCTGAATACCTACGTCAGATGACATAGCAATAATTGCATGACAGAAATTACAGGAGATGCAGGGAGGAACAAGAAGTGACACCAAGAATAGGGCACAATTCAGCACTTTCTCCATGACAGACCAGTGGACAAAAATCTAGACTCTAGCAGCCCCAGATAACGTAATTACTAAGACAGACTGGACTGAGTCACACAGATTACATACTTTGACAACAGATCATTTATTTTCTTTTCAAATGCCCATGAAATATTAATAAAAGAATCAATCACATTGTAGGCCACAAAGGGACCCCAGTAAATTCCCCAAAACCAGAAATAGCAGAGGTGATATTCTCTGATCACAATGTAGTAAAAATAGAAGCAAATAACAAAATCAGAAAATAAAAAGCCCTTCCTACCTGAAAATTAAAAACAAATTGAAATCACTCTGAGACATAGTCTAAGTTAGAGAGCAAACATAAGTCTGAAATGAATAATTTCCAAAAAATAGTAGTGAAAATATTTATATCAGAACCTATAACTAGGGCTAAATAGGACTCAGGGGGGAAAAGTCATAAACTCCAAAGCTTAGGTCAATAAAAAAGAATAAAAGCAGATGAATTAGGCATCTGACTAAAAAAGGGTGGAGTAAAACAAAGATAAAAAGTAAAGAGATGATAAAAGTAAAAGCAAAAATCAGTAAGTTAGAACACTAGAAACCCACAGCCCACAAACTGTGTCTTTAGGAGAGGGAGAAACACAGTAAGATAGCCCAGTAGTCAACCTACTCACAAAAAAAGGAAGAAGAAAATACAAAGAAAGAAATGAAAAATGTAAACAGACCAAAGTCCATTGAAAAACTGTATAAAAACCTATCTAAAAGAGCTTTTGATAAAAAGCAGTTGTAGGCCTGGGGAAGTTTTATTAAATCTTTTAGAAAATCAGGTGATCCAATAATGCTTAAATATTCTAGAGCATATAGCAAGAAAGAAAATTCCCAAAGTCTTTTATGGAAGTAAATATAACATTATGCCTAAATCTGGTACAGACTAGACAAAAACAAACAAAAATCACTGTCTAACTTTATTTGGCATATTAGTGCAAAAATCAGATATAAAATATTAGCAAACAGAGTCCATTAGACCATTAAAATAATACAGTATAAAAATGGGTTTTATTTCACAAATCTAAGAATGGTAAAATAATAGGAGAATCACTAAGTACGTTATTCTACTACTGACTATAACGAGAAAAATTACATGTTAAATTCAACAATTTTTAAAAAAATCAACAGCATAATAAAATATGACTAACATATAAAAGCTTCTCAAAAATTCACAAGGAAAAGACAGCGACCAAGTTGAAAGTGGGGACCAAAAATGTTCACAGAAAAGGAAATATAAATGATTAAATGTAAGAAGAGAAGCTCAACTTTAATAAAACCCCCAATTTGAAGTTGTTTCAAGATGCTGTTTTCACCAATTCAACTGGCAAAAATCCAAAAGTTTGGTAGCATTCTGTTAGGGATGCTTTGGAGAAACAGGCATCACATATTGCTGGTGGGAATATGAATTGGTATAACCCCTGAGAGGGCAAATCAGCACCATCTATCAAAATTACGTATGTATATACCCTTTGACCCATCAATTATACATTTGGGAATTTTTCTTCCAGTTACACTTGCATGCACTTGAAATGATGTCTGTACACAGTTATTCATTAGCTTCTTATAAGAGAAAAAAAGAAAAAACCTAAATGTCCATCTGTTACGAACTGGCTAAAAATTATGGTATATCCATACAATATAATACCACAAAACTATAAAGACAATCACACTTTCTATATATGGATATAGAAAGACTGCCAGTGTATAGCAAGTAAAACTAACTAAAAAGCCCACAATGTGCCAAACAATGTATATATTAAGCTGCCTTTTGTGTTAAAAGAGAAATATATACATATACACATATAAACATATTTATGAAACATGTGTGTATGTGTTAGGTAATAAGCCCTTTCCTACAGTTTTAGGAAATAGTGTTGCAAATATTGGCCCACATCTAGTTTTCCAGGTTGATCAATCACTTCTATTCCTTCCAACACACAGCCTACTCTAATAGCATATTCTATCCTTTAGTTGTACTGAGCCACTTAACAGCCTCTGGTTATCTTTGTGCATATATTGTGCCCTCTGCCTAAAGCACCAAGATGCCCGCTGTCTGTCAGATGGGCCACTCATCCTTCAAAAAGGTCCAGTTCCAAAAACTTACCTACACTTAGGAGAGAGAGAGTGGCTTCCTTCTCATATGCACACTCCTCTTTGTCAGACTGTACTGAATTTTGTTTATTTTTTTTTTATTGAAGGATAATTGCTTTACAGAATTTTGTTGTTCTCTGTCAAACTTCAACATGAATCAACTATAGGTATACATATATCCCCTCCGTTTTGAACCTCCCTCCCATGCACTGAATTTTCTGCTTAGATAGGTAACATCCCAGGAACACCATGAGAAATTCAGAGACAGAGTCATGTGTTATATTCACTTTTGCATCCCCAGGACTTATCTGACCCAGATTATGCACATAATAAATATGCCTTCAAATGGGAAGGGTAAACAAGCCACATGTCCGTCAACAAATGAACAGGTTAACAAAATATGACATATACACACAACACAATATTATTCAGCCTTAAAGGCAAAGGCAGTTCTGACACAGCCTACAACATGGATGAACTGTGGAAACATATTAACTGAAATAATCCAGATCCAAAAGAACAAATGTGTGCTGTGCTTAGTCATTCCATCGTGTCTGACTCTTTGCAGCTCCATGGATTGTAGTCCACCAGGCTCCTCTGTCTACAGGGATTCTCCAGGCAAGAATAATGGAGTGGGTTGTCATGCCCTCCTCCAGGAGATCTTCCCAACCCAGGGATCGAACCCAGGTCTCCCACATTGCAGGCAGATTCTTTACCATCTAATCCACCAAGGAAGTCCAAAAATATGGGAATGGGTAGCCTATCCCTTCTTCAGGTGATCTTCCCAACCCAGGAATTGAACCAGGGTCTCCTGCTCTGCAGGTGGATTCTTTACCAGCTGAGTACACAAATATTTGAAATTCATATGACTTTTCTAAGATAAATATCAGAAACAAATATTAGAAATTTATATGAGTAGTCAAATTCATAAAGACAGAAATAGAATGATGGTTGCTAGGGGGTCAAGGGAGAATGGAATGGATGCTTGAGTGGGAACAGAGCTTCAGTTTGGAAAGATGAAATGTCCTGAAGATAGATGGTGGTGATGGTTCCACAACAATCTGAATGTAGTTAATGCCACTGAGTCATTATTCTCAAGAACAGTTTTATATCCTATTCCCAAAGACGGTAAAGACTGTACATTGTGTTTTCTGTCAAAATCAATTCTACCATTAGAAAATTTTCTCTTGAGACATAATAGAAAGCTGTCAGTGAATGGTCTCTATGATCTTGGTAAATATGCTATTCCATTCATCTGTCAATAAATACTGCTGGCCGGCTAGGTGGCAGACATAAGGTGCTGGGGACAGAGGTGAGAAAGACAGACCTCTTTTCCTCACCTCAAGGAGCAGCCACACAACACTGAATCTATAGACCTTGAAGAACTCTGAAGACCCTTTGCCTCCAGTTCTTCCAGTCTGGGGGGTCACCCTCTCTGCTGTACTTCTCTCTACTCTAGTAGTTTCCACTTCATATACCAAGTGTCTGTTAACATTCCAGAGCAGAGAACCTTTTCCCTTAACACAAAATACAAAAATGTTTATGAAATGCATTGCCTGGGTAGAAATGCACTGCTCATTTTCACGTTTTATTTTCAAATTGGTTATTGCCGGGATAGAGAAGTACTATTGATTTTTGTATGTTGATCTTGAGTTTAGCTATCTCACTGAACTCTATTATTAGTTCTAATAGTGTGTGTGTTGATTTCTTCGGTTATTCTGGAGAGATGATCATATCACCTGCAGATAATGTCCATTTTATCTCTTCCCTTCAAATCTTTACAACTCCGATTTCTTTTTGTTCCCTCATAACATTGGCCATGACCTTTTAAACAAAACTTCCCCCCAAACCCCCATAAGGTACCAAAAAAGTGGATTGACTTTATGATATGGAAATAAAAGATTTTTGTTCAAAGAAACCATGAACAAAGTTACTAAATGCTAGACTAGAAGATACATGCAATATCTAAAACAACAAGAGATTATTGCTTCTAGGCTATGTATGGAATTTCTGCATATCAACAAGGAGAAAATGTCAACCCAATGGAAAAACTGATCAGAGGATCTGAATAGTAATTTATAGTTGAGAAAATTCTAAAGCTAACAAGCACATTGAAGAGATGCTTAAAATCGTTAATAATCAGAGAAGTGTAAATTAAAACAATAATGGGCTATTGCTTATACATATTAGACTGGCTGAGTTAGAAAGCTGGTGCCAAATGTTGGAGGAAATGTGGGGATATGAGAATGTAATCCACCTCTTAAGGTGATGTGACCAGTGCAGCAATTCTAAATAGCAATTGGGTAACTTTAAGTCAACTTTTAAAATGCATCTACTCAAGGGTATCCCAGTTCCCATACATGCTTCTAAGTGGACATGTGCTAGGAAGTCCGTGGTAGCCTTGTCTGCCACGTTGAAGAGTTGAAGGCATTTGGGTTGCCCATCTTTGAATGAGTGTATAGTTGAAATATGGTGAATGCAAACCACGGAGTCTCATGCATCACCTGGGAAAAACAGTCTAGATGTGTCCTGGGTCTTAAAGGTATAGTGTTAAGTGAGGGAAATTTTTAAAAAGTCTACAATGTCTCAACCAATATCATTTATATGAAATTCAATTACATGCATACAAATCAAGAGTACATATTTTGTAAGAACATATATGAATAAAAAAAGCAAGCCCATGTTAAGTACATCAAAATTAAAGCAATGCTGAGAGGCCAGAAGGTTCCGGAGAGAGAGATGACAGGAGCCAAGCTGATGTCTCAGAAGGGCCACGTGGAGCTTCTAGCTCAGCCAAAGCATCATCTCAGAGTTATCTCAAAGATGCCCACAAGAAGCAACCCAATCACACTTCATGTCATGAGATGAGAGCCTGTGATTAGCAGTTACAAGCTGGCATATTTAGAATAGGTAAACAACAAGGTCACTCTAGCACAGGGAACTATATTCATATCCTGTGATAACCCATAATGGAGAAGACTATATCTACATGTATATATGTATCACTGAGTCACTTTGTTGTACAGCAGTGATTAGCAGAATATCATAATTAAACTATACGTCAATAAAAAATAAAATTAAAGTATCAAAAAATAAAAAAATCTTTTAAAAGAACAAAGTGGGAACAAAAGCAGAATAAGAATGGGAGAAGAGCCTTTCTGCCTAGTCCCTACCTTGTAAAGAAAGGGTGGGGTGGCTAGCAAGTGAGAAACGAGGAGGGCAGAAGCTTTCTCATCCTCCTCGCCACCCCCAGGCCTCTGCCTTCCCTGCCTCATCTTGTTCACAAAGCGCGAAGGACTCAGAAAGGCTGCCTTGTCTCCTGATCTGGCCAGGATCCAAAACCTCACGTGATAAGTTACACCAGGCCTGGAGTCCAGAGCCCAATGCTGTGTTCATTGTACATGGAGGGGTACCTGGTTCTCAAAGATTTGATTCAGAGAAAATAAATAATTGGCCTCAGAAGCTCATTAGTCAGGCAGGGAACACACCCAGCCTTCTCTCTGTCACTTTTCTTAGCCACATCATTTGACAACGTGGCAGGTTGGGGTTGCACCCCCTCATGTCAACGGAGGCCCACCAGAAACCCGGGGCTGCCAGAGCCGGGCCATGTTGGAGACGGCATTTTTATTAATGTCTGTCAAGGAGACTGGTGGCTTAACAGGCTGACTGTTAGAGATTATATATTGACCTGGCTTCCTGAATGTATTCTCGGCTGGTTAGGGATTGTTACATACAAGTTCACTGGAAAGTTAGCCAGCCTGCTGCTCTCAAAATACTCTGAGGGTTGAGAGGGGCAGAGAGGTGACTCCTGTCTCTGGGCAATTTGGAAAGCAGGAACCGGAAAGAATAATAAACGTGGTGAAAATGTATCCACTGCAGGGAGTGGGTCTGGGATCAGGGACTGGACATGAATCCAGAGTAATGCCTTCCTAAACACAGTGGAGAGCATGGATGGACCTATGTCCTAATTTAGGGCAGTTTGCTTGCTCAGCGATTTCCAGGCAAGTCCCAGGGGAATCAAAGTGAGTTCAAGATGAACAATTTGGTGCCCACAGCTAAGTGATTAGACTTTATCCTAGGATAATGGCTCAGGCCCTGAAGGGCAGTGGCGCCTCCCACTTGTGTGGTCATCTGCAAAGAGGTAGGCAAGAGGTCAGGGAGTGTAGGTTGCACGCTTCTGCTGGCAGTGGGAACTCGGACTGCAGAATGGTACATGCCAGAAACAAGTAGAGAAATGTCAAAAGTCTAGATGCGGACTGGAATGCTCGGCTTACTCAAATACATACTTTGGTAAGAATTTACAAGGAAAGTTGTGCAGAAGCTTGGACAGCAACCCAAGTCCAAATCTACTCACACGAGCATCTTTTCTAGATGCCATAGGTCTCGAGTGGTCACCCTTCATTAGCAGCTACCAAGCTTTCAAAGAACACAAGAGTAATTAAGTATGGTTGTTCTGGACCCTGGGGTGGGGAGACTTGGTCTAGCAGTGCCTCCTGATTCCCACGAGTCTCCAGAGAAGGATGCCTTATCTGTGGTCCCTGGAATGCCACTGGGAAGCTTCCACGGTTTCACACTGAAAGGAACCAAAGAGCTGGGCCACCCCATTTCATAGATGGATGAATAAAAATCAGTCCTGCAAATCTGCCCTAATGTTCATTTGCAACAGCTGCCTGCAGTTGGGAAACCAGATCTGCTTTGTGGCATCCTTGATCGAAGACGATCCGTCTGGGACTTGGCGGCCTCTCCCACCATCGTCCTACCCCTGAGGCAGTCACGCAGTTCCTGTGGGTTGTGTACAGCCCAGAGTCCCTGAGTATCAGACACTCCAGGCACACAAGTGACAATCAGAAGACATGGCCTGAGTGGTTAGGTAACATCCCCGAAATGCCAAGCTTACACCCAAGCCTTGGCTTTGACTCGCAAAGAATTAAAGTCAACATGTGTCTGGGCATCAAATCAGAGAGAACTGTCAACTCTTTCAGCTTGTCAGTTCTGCGGCACTAAAATTTCCTTCTTAAAACAGTATCCAATTTCAAGTGTAAAGAAAGAGAACGGATAATACAGATGTTTCATGGATTTCGAAGTATCAAGAGTCTAAAACTATCACTTTTACTTTATCAGCCACCTCGGAAAAGTTCAAAGCATTTTTCATGAACGTTTTCATGCAAAATTTCACAAAAGCAGACGGGAAAGATGAGAACCTCATTTTAAAGACAAAAATGAAGGTACGGCTAGAGGTCGGCAGACCCTTAGCCTCTTTCTTCTACACGTCATTCCTCAATCCCAACGGTCAGTGTTGCATTTTTAAAGCACTGTCCCTAGACGGGCCAGGCTGTCCTGGACTTTCCAGGACTGGAGTAACAAACACAGAAGTCAGGCCACTGAGGGGACGGGTGTCTTAGTGCCCAGGAGAGGCAGTGACAAGCCAGAATGCTCTAGGTCTGGAAACAGCTGAACCAGCTCTGGCCTATCCTGCCATGAAGAATGTGGACCTCAATGAAGCCAGATAATCTGATTTTTAAAGAGAAGATGTAAATTTAATAGTTTTTGGATAAAATTCAGTGATTTTTTTTTTATTTTTGAAAAAAAAATTCATTGCAAGCAAAAAAAAAAAAAAAAGTAAGTCACATCTGTGAGCCAGACACTGCCCAAGGCAGCTGGTTTGCAACCTCAATCCTGGGATGTACTGCCACTGATGGCAATTTCTATCTGTGTTTAGGGGAGAAGGAAAAAAAAAAAGCACTCCTATTTTAAACCACAAATGACTGCAAACACATCTGCCTGCTAGGGGACTTACACCCTTTTTCTCCAGTCTGGAATATTTTCTAAGAAAGATACTGTGATAGTTTTGGGCCATGAGCCCCTGCTGTTGCCATCTTCAGACATAGTCTGAATGTTCTGTTAATTGCTGCTGTACATATATACCATGGAATACTACTCAGCCATAAAAAAGGATGAAAGAATGCCATTTGCAGCAACCCGGATGCAACTAGAGATTATCATATTCATCATACTAAGTGAAATGTGTCAGAAAGAGAAAGCTGAGTACATTTTTATCTGCTTAGAAAAGAGAGAAGAATGTAGGGTTTGAAAGTCTGAGCTCTCTGTTGCAAATAAAGCCCCTTTCTTGTTCCTGTCCAGTCTTCCAGGAAAGTTTACTATCTTCGCATGCTTTTGCTACGTTGAAGCGGGGGCATGCCCCACACCTGTGTCAATGTGGAAAGGAAAGAGTCACGGGTGAGTCTCCAAATGCCTCAATAAGAGAAAGAAGTGGGAGAAAGAAGGCACACAGAACTCCTCAGAGATTCTGGGAAGGAGGTTTCTTGACTTCCCTTTGTAGGTAGGACACGATTTGAGGGTTTTGTTTTGCTTTTTTAAGGTCAGGATGACCCCTGCAGCCTGGAGGCTTGGAGACATGTTTACTCAGGCAGCCAATAAGCTTTGAGTCACCAAGATCAGGGCACAGGCCACAGGCCACGAGCTGCTCTATGGTGGACAAACAAGGACTCACTTCCTGCCAAGAGTCCCAGGGCTATCAGGCCCAGGGGAGTATGTGTGGGATACGCAGCCAGAGTTTGCATTCCAGAAGGTGTGGCCTCTCTGTACTCAGCAACCAAATGGCAAGGCTGGTGGGGGGCCCACTCTGGAGGTACCATGATGGGCATCATGTCATGACCACAAAACGAAGCCTGGGGCAGCTGCGGACAGGGCATTTACTCCTTCCCTGGGCCTTGGAGGGAGCTTGCCCAACACCCAGTTTGGGCAGCAGCGGAGGTTGTCCTGAGTAGATAGAAATGTCCTCAGGACCCTTCTTGCAGTAGTCCCTGGGAGCTAAGAAAGCTAACATGTTTGTGAAACAGGAAAGCGGAGCAGGAGATCCCTACGGCTTCCCTTGGAAATAGTTCTTTCTGCTCAAGACACTTTCAGGCTTCCAAGCACACACAACCCCCTCATCCCCACCCCTCTGTCCCCTGGGGAAGTAAGTCTTAATATGCAGAGTTCTAGCCCGAGGTCTTGTAGTTTGAGCCCGAGGGATGTGACGTCTCCTAGCCTGGTCTGGGGACTCTGCAAAAGCTTTCTTTCTTCCTGTGACCTTCCAGGGGATTTTTGAACCACTGATCATGAGTCACGGCAGAGAGGTGAGTTTCCCTTACTTCTTCTTGGCTATGATTAATGTATGAATTGTTGGCATTGTGGCTGTTTCTTAATAAAAAAAAAATAATCAAAACAGCTGCAAAGGGATCATACTATGCCCACCCGCAGTCTGGCTACCGTCATCTCACATAACCAGATCAGTTTATTTGGTTAAAGCAATGTGAACTGTAACCCTGAATAATTTATTGAACTATTGAACCACTTGGAAAATAATTGAAGCTTGAGCCTAGTTTTACATAACAGATTTAAACTGGAGGGAAATGTATTAGCAAGATCTCAACCTCTAGAAAGAGAAAAGGCAGCCAGGGAGCTGACAGTCCTTATCATAACACACAGTTGTATAAAGCATTTCTAATCGGCCACTGTCTTTGGCGATGACTCAAGAGCATCCCCTATCCCAGTCCAGCTGGGCCTGACCACAGAGGGAAGGGAGCTGAAATATGAGAGGAAGAGGGGCACTGCCAAAATGAGAAGGGACCCCAGAATTTGAGGAGTTGGGGTGCAGGGAATGTCTCTCATCCACGGCATCTCGTCTTGACAATGATCTATAATATAAGGGTCTCCTGAAGATGGCCTAGAGGATGTTAGTTGTGCACGAGTAAATGGGCTCCACTTACAGGGAAAGGAGGTGTCAGCCCCACCTGGTTCTGAACCTTGATGAGATAGCATCTGGTGCGCCTTGTGCACGTCTGGGCCCACATGATGAGAGGGGCATCGACAAACTAAGGAACCCAATAATTGGCATTCAGAGTGGAGGAGGCGTTCCAAATGCACGCAAGTGCAATCAGTTGAGGAACACACTCTCTTCTCATTTTAAAACTTTCCTCATAGTACAAGTATTTTGATACATATACTATAGTTAAAAAAATATAGAAAATACAGATAAACCAGAAATCACAATCTCAAAGGCAGATGTGTATATCCTTCAAGGTTTTACATATTGCATTATAAGTTTTTTGGAAAATGGAGGTCATGTGATTCCATAATCTGTCTTTTTTTAATTAGCAAGACATTGTTATTATATATAACAATACATGTCTTGAATAGGCAAATATTTTTGTCTATAAAACGTATGTACAAAATTATTTTGAATAGCCACATGGCATTCCTATACTGTCATTTACTAATGAGTGCAGGTTGATTCTGATTTTCATATTTATATACAATGACGCTGGTATGATAAAAAGCAGAAAGACGTTTTACTATGCTTTGTCTCTTAATTCTCCAGCTCTGGAGGGGAGATACTACTAATTTCTCTATTTTATAGAGGAGAAAAATGAACTTACAGATTTTAAGTAACTAACTGGCTATGACATCCTGGGCTAGGATCAGAGCTGGAATTTAAACCCAGGCCTGTCTGATGCTGCAGCCAAGATTGCAATTACCACAATCCACTGCTGTCTACACACATCTATTGCAGTTTTCCTGACTACTTCCTGAGGTTAAATGCCTGAATGTAAGACAGGCTGGTTCCTGGGACCTGGGACCCTTTGCTACAAAGTTTGCACCTGGGAAATTGTCTCTTCAAGCAACACAATGCAAAGAAACTATAAGGGACTGAAAATAACTGTGTGCATGGGCAATTGGGGCAACTTATGGACAAGAAGATACAAAAGGACAAAAACGCCCAACTGCAGCTTCTGGAGAGCTCGGAGCCAAGGCAGGGTACTGCGCATGCTACCTGCACACAACACCACCAAATGGGAGGGCAGACCAGCTAAGATACCCTCTGGCCCAAACCCTGGACCTCTACCCTCACTCTCTATAAGGAACCAGCTCACCCTTCCTCGAGAAGCAAGGAAGCCTGTTGTTTGTTCTCACTCCCTCCTGCTGTAGCAGGGGCCCAAAAAAGTCTTGCCTAAATTTCTTTTGTGGCTTTAGATCAATTTCTATTGATTAAGGAGGCCAAGAACCCTGTATACTTACTGGGACAAAGAAAATCAGAACTTTTAAATCTAGGAAACAGAGAAAGGTGTCACTGCATTCAGAGATCAGTAGGCTCCTGGGGTGGCTGCATGTTGATTCACTCTGGGCTCATCCACCAGCCCACGGGAATAGAGAGAATTGGGGGTGATCACAAACACTCTGAAATTGAAGCGTCTCGGTTGGGAGGCAGGGGACACCCTCTCCAAAAGCATTCCAACACAGTTCACAGAGGTCTCTGGTAGAGATGCCAGCCCTGGGCAGGAGACTGAAGACGAAGACCCGGCACCCTCTCCAATCCTCCCATTCTACGATATCACCACTCATTGGCTAGCTTGTATTATAATTACAATATAACATTGAGGGAGTCTTTATTTATATGCCATAGTTACTAAAGCAGTGTTTCAAAACTATTTCTATAAAAGAAAAGTCATCTTTGATCTCTGAAAAATATGGGGGTAGGTGGTAGAGGAGGAAGGGATGAACCCATATATGGAAATGTGTTCAATTGGAGCAAAATGCAAAACTGGCTTCTGTTTTCAATTAGGAGCCTTTTGTTCCCTGGCAGTGGCCCGTCCTCCACCTTGCCTGCTGCCCTGCCTACGTTACTCATGGAAGTCACGCATTATTATAACTTAATTTGCGTATTCACCTGGAGAAAACTGTGATGTGGGCACCAGAAGAGACACAGACTGCTTAGCCTAAGTTGGCCTTTTCTCCCTTCTATTCTAATAGATCTTTTTTTTTTTCTTTTTGTCACTCAAAATGAGTGTCTGATGTACTAGCATAAATTGTTAAAAGCAGTTTTAGGTAAAGGAAGAGAGAGTAAAGTGGAGATTTTTTCACAAAAGCCAACCTCAATTTATGTCAAAGAGGGTTAAAAGACCTTGGGATTAAAGCAATAAACTTGCTGCTGTCAAAGCTAAAACCCGCTAACAATTTAGTGCCAAACGCATGTTGTTCAATATCATTTCATATTATATTATGTCACAAAGAGCTGACGGTTCTGCATCACCCTGACAAGGCTGATTTACTCTGAAGAATTCATCGACATTTTGCACAGTCAAAGCTGACTTCATTTTGTTTGGATGGACGGTGGGAAATGTCTCTGTACTTGAGTTTGAATATTAGTCTGAAAATCATTCTTGGATTAAAGATTCAGGAGACCATAGGTCCACAGCTTAGCAAAGCCAGGTCTTTGAAAGACAGGAATAGACTTTTTATTGCTCTCATTGGCCAAGTATTTAGACCAAAGCTTTAATAAAAATCAACAGAGGTTAAATTAGATTTTTTTGGCATCCCCCAAAGTATATGAATTGTTAACCAACTCTTCAGAAAAATAAAATCATACTAGAAGATCTTGCCTGATCCAGACATGAATAATTTATAAATTCCTTAAGAGATGCTAAATCACCTTATTTCCTTGAGTATGTGTATTCATGATCCCCTTCGCCCATTTTCTTTTACCAGTAAAAAAAAAAAAAAGGCATAGTTGCAGTGAGTGCAATGTCAGGGTGTCTCCTGGTTCAAAGATCATGGGACAATGGAAAAAGTCAGTGAGACAAAAGATTCTTCTTGGGACAACACAGAGGGAAAAAATGCACCTGAAATTATATGACTGTTCCTTGAAGAGTATCAATCAGGCTAATTTTAAAGTCAAAGAAACAAATATATTGTATAAAGAGACTTGTATAAATGTCTACTGCATATGAAATATGTATCTCTATTTATAAGCTTAGTTATAAAAAAGCATGCAACAAAATATTAACAGTGTTTATTTCTGAGTGGTGACATTAGGGGTAACAGGTAATTCTTTTCATCTTTATGGGTATTTTCAACTTTTCTTAAAATGTACATGACTTAGCTTTGTTTAAAAAGGAAACTAGAAAAGTCATAAAACTTTATTAAAGGAATTCATTGTCCAAAGCTATGCCACAGTAAATGTCTTTGTAAAGTATGGTCTTTAAATCAGAACAAGACATCCCTAATTTAACAGACTCAAAAATTGAAGTTTTCAAATATTGCTTTCCCTAATGTCTGGCCTGTATGGTGGTCGATTTGATAACCCACAGGAGGGTAATGGTGAAAATGCTTCCCAATTAGGTGTCTGGGACTCTGTGTTGGGCATCCCCAGGGCTGCTGTGTGTTCCAACTGTGTGACTGACACGCTATAAGAAAGCCCAGCTCTGCCACCAAAGGATGCTGAAAGGCCTTGACAGGTGGTCAGAACAATTCCAGGAGACGGTCAGAACTGAAGGGTCCCAGGAAAGGGAGATGTGCAATCACGTGTATGTTCTCTCTTCTACATTTCGGAAAATAGACTCACCTCATCCTTGCCCAGCTTCTCTCTCCGAGGCCTCAGATGCACCATCTCGTCCTTCCGTCCTCTGGCGGGATCTCAGCATCACCCACCTCTCATCTGAGCTTCACCACAGCCTCCCCCACAGCCCGAGGCGGCACCCTGTCAAGGCCACTTTCTTAAGTATTTTTCTCCCCAAATATTAAGTAAATAAAAGTGCTGTGTCTGCAAAGAAACAGTGGACCCAGAAAACAGAAAGCAGCTTGGCCTGGCCCTGTTGTCTGGATTCAGTTTCCCCCACTGTGTGAGGAACATCTGCTTTGCAGAGTTGGCATGAACTCTGAAGGCATAAGGTACGTACCGGGTACCCACTGTACCAAGTGGGGCCGGCACCACGGGATGAGATGCTACCCCTGAACCCTAGGGAGCTCCCCATCTAGGGATGAAGTGCAACCAAGGCCCAGATGTGAAAGGGCTGAAAGAGAAGCAGAAGCAAGTGGGGGTGCAGACCCACGGCTTCCCTTGGGGGGAAGGCCAAGGAGGGTTCGTGGCAGTAGAAGTGTGCTGTGGAGGATGAGGAGGCAACTGCCTGTGAAACACGTCGATGTGCAAGGCAATTGTGATTAGGAGATGAACAGTGACAGTTACCCGTCAAGTGAGGCAGAATAATCTCCTGCCTCACAGTAATTCCACATGGCTGAGGAGATGGCAGCTCAACAGTCCCCAGCGCTCTCTCTCCCAGGTGAGGCAACCCCTAAGGCCCAACCTTGTCTCTCTTTTGCACATCCCTTCCTGTTTCTTTGACGGTGTTTCTGTTCTAGGACCCTTTGTTTCCCAGAAGACTAACCCTGCATCTGCCGCCCATAGCTTCTGCACCCAACCTCCAGGAAGCGTCCTGCTCACACTCTGGCCTATCCCACCTCTGGCAGCACCTGAGGCTCTTGGCTGCCAGGAGGAGGAGACCAGGATGAGGACAGTGCCACAGAGCGACAGGAGTTCAGAAGGATGCAGACTCAGGCATCCTCACTGACCACTGGTTCCTGCCTGACCCTCTGGAAGGAACACAGCTCCAGGACCAGAAACTGCCCTCCAGGCCTTCCCAGACTGGGTTGGAAGCAGAAATTGGCAACAAACCTACAGCTCAGAGCACAACAGTGCTGGGATGCACAGAGAGGAACCTCCAAGACTGGGTCAGAGAAAGCTGCTTAGGTAAGGAGACATCTGACCTGGGTCTCCATACTGGACCTGCAAATCAAAGCCAAGTCCAGAGCGGGATGCAGCCAGAGAATTATCAAGAGCAGATGGAATGGTTTTGTGGGGAAGGGATGGAAGATAGAACTGGAAAGGTAGACACACGGTCCATACAATCTAAGATGATTAGGGAATCTGGACTTTATCCTCTCAGTACCTTGAATCATTGAGGGAATTTGGGCAGAGTTAAATGTACAATAAATTTATTGGGTTGGAAAGCATGGTAATTTTGATTTGCATTTCCCTAATGACTAGTGGGGCTTCCCAGGTGGCACAGTGGTAAAGAATCTGCCTGCTAATGTAAGAGACATGGGTTTAATCCCTGACTCAGGAAGATCCCCTGAAGTAGGAAATGGCAACCCATTCCAGTGTTCTTGCCTGGAAAATTCCATGGGCAGAGGAGCCTGGTGGGCTACAGTCCATGGGGCCACAAAGAGTTGGATACAGTGAGCACACAAGCCATGCCAACCACGCAGTGACTGAGGTTGTTGAGCATCTTTGTATGTGCTTATCAATCATTTGCATTTTCTTTGGAGAAAAGTCTCTTTGCCTATTTTTAATTGGGTTATCATTTATTATTGAATTATAATGGCTCTTTATATATTTTGGATACAATTCTCTTTGATACCAAGCAGGATTCTGCAGGACCTTCCTGGGGACAGCCTCCTTGGTCCATGGCTTTTTCTTTATAGAAAAACTTTAGCCTCCTAGGCCTTCCCTTTCCTAAGAGAAAATTTCATCCATTAATAGCTGGAGAAATAAGAAAATACAGAAACAAAGGAAAGTAGTCAAGAAAGACAAAATAATAATAGCTTAACCATGAAACAAAGTCAAGGACACTTACTTCCACCTCACAACCTATAGATAATATTCTGATGCATATATTTGAGTAGTTTTGCAGAAAGTGAGACCACACCCCTTATCACCAGGTGAAGGAAGCTGATGCATGTCGACCACCAGCACATAGACCTCAGGCCACTTGGAATCAGAAAACTGATGACTAAGATTCCCAAAATACCACCGTACTACCTGACAACCAACCAATTAGAAGAATGTACAGGAGCTGATCACAGACCCCATACTCTCATCCCTAAAGTTGTCTTGAAAAACCCTTCTTCAAAAGCCATCAGGAGTTCAGGTCTTTTGAACTATAGATGTCTTTTCTCCTTGATTGTCACTCTGCAATAAATGTTGTACTTTCCTTCACCACACCCCAGTGTCAGTGGATTGACCTTGCTATGCATCAGACAAGCAGACCCAAGTTTAGTTAGTGATACCTTATCAGATAAGTGATTTATACACACTCTTCCATTCATATTTCATCCCAACAATTGCTGCAGCCTCTTGCTGGTCTCCTTCCTTTTTTCTCTTGCTCCCCTACAACCCAGGAGCCAGCATAATCTTTTAAAACAAAAATCAGGTTGTATTTCTCCATGCAATATAATCTTTTAAAAATGCTACTCTGATCAAGTCACTCCCCTTCATAAAAAATAGGGGTAAGAAAGCAAGCTTTTTCTCTGGCTTCCCATCACTATTGGGCTAAGCTTCAGAGTCCTTTGCCTGGTTTGTAAGGGCCTCAACAATACTGCCTCTACCCATGTCTCCACTTCCCTTCCCATCACTCTCTCTCTGCACACTCATCACACACACCCACACTAACTTGGGTTCAGAATTCCCAAGTTCCTTCCCTTCCATCCCCTTTGTATTTCAGAAGACTTCCTCTCTCCTCTTTCTCTGGTCAATCCCTTTCCACCTGTATCAGGTTAAATGACACTTCCCTGCGGAGAACATCATGGATTCTCCAGTCTAACTTAGGCCCCTTTGACACAAGAAGGGCAGTACCCATCAAACTCGTCACACTTTTCTTAGAGGAATTATTGACTGATGGGTGTTAGACTAAAACCTGCAGAAGCACAAGGCTTGTTTCTTTTGTTTCCAGTACCAAACAGCATCTGCAGAAGAAACTGGCAGGGTTCAGGTCTTCTCTAGGTACCAAGCGCTGGATGGAGGAGCTGAGGCCGTAGGACCCCCTCTCAGAGTGCCATCTCCCCAGATGAAAGCAAACCAGAGAAAGCTTGTTTTAAAAGAGCATTTATTATTACTTCTGTTCTGTTCTATATTACTTGCACACCATTATTCTCAACAGATTTGGAAATCACAGACTTACAGTTTCACCCAAAGTCCTTGCTGACTTTTGGTGTTGAAAACATTGCCATCACAATCACCCCACGATTCATTAGTAATCCATCAGCCTTTTGTTTCTCTTAAAGAACAAAGGACCACGTTTCCTACAGTCTGGGAGAGATCCATTGCCTTTGGTTTTTTTTCAAGTTTTATTTTAAGAATGACTTTCTAAGAGGCCTTTGAAGTTTAACATAGCCACCCTTGCTAAACATAGTGTTCTTGTGAATTTTCACCTGGGATCTGAGAGGAGTCAGGGATAAGGCTGAAAGGGATTTCAGTGGTCATCTTGGATGGAAAATAGGTCCAGAAGATCATCAAGATTCACATGGACACTCTGTGATGGAGCTGGGACCACAGCCGGGTCCCTGGATGCCCACTTCATGTTCTTTCTCCTTTATATCCATTCACCCTTTGCTTGGAAATGTTACCCCTCTTTCCTAGTTTTACTTTTGAGAAGCTCCCTTTACCAACACTCTTGGAACCTTTCTTGAAGTTGTCCCATACAAGCTCAGAGGTGAATCGTGAGACATTTCAGGCAACCAGTACTTTGCATTCACCTCTCCACAGTGATTGGTTTAGAATTAGACATGGGACCCAATTAGAGCTAATGAGATGTAAGCAAGTTGTCTGTGGGAATGATGATCAGAGGCTCTCTCTGCTTCCACCCCAGGCTACACTGGAGAGTGGGTGCAGATGCTGGAGCTGCTGCAGCCATCCTGTTGCCAGAGATGAGAAATGGACAGTGCTTGGTCTGAAAACCCTGTCCCAGACCTGAGGCAGTCGGGCCTGCAGGCAGTACTGCTGCTATCCTTTCAGTTACAAATGTTAGGGAATTCCCTTTATTTCAGGTTCTGGTCACCTGCCCAGAAAGCATCCTGCTGAATGTAGTCTGCTGATTCCCTTATTTCCATGTCTCCCTCCAGAAGTGGGATTCAGTTGCAGGTCATGCAGCCACATGCGTGTGGAGGGTTCTCCACCGAAATGGCTGGAGCATCTGCAGCCTGCTCTGGGCTCACTGCCCCACCTCACCCCTGACAACTTTCAGCTTCCTTGGCCACTTGTCTCTCAGCTGCAGTGCTCTTACTTTCAGGGAGTTGAGTGGTCTCGTCTGACAATCTGTATACCAGTCTGCCTCCTCTGCCTCATTACTACAACAACCTCCAGTCCCCCACCCTGCACACATCTGCTGGGATCACTGGAACGTGGAACCTGTACCCTCCGTCTCACCCTAACCCTCCAGCCCTGCCCTCATTCACAGGGGAGCAGGAGACCTGCTGACCCCCCAGGCTTCCTCCATCCCATGACTGCGCCTCTTTAGGTTTCACTCCCCTGCCCCCATAGGTCAAAGGAGGACACAGACACTCATCTGTGTTGTCAGAGCCCCCTCCCTGAGGCTGTGAAATGAGGCTTTTATTCTCCCAGCAACATCCACTGACAGCACTGCCCAAGTGGCTGGTCCCCATCTCCTGCTGGAGGCTCTTCAACCACTTAACACGGTTTTTCAATTTCTACCGCTCATGCCCATACATCTCCATCCCGGCAAATGGATTGCCATGGGAACTTTCCTCTCCAAAATTCTGATGAATGGCATTTTTATCCTGGAATGATCCCTAAGTTAAAGTGAGATTCACCAATATTCATTTTGTGATAATGGCATAGAGCACCAGATCAAAAATTCATGGCAAGCATTCTCTGCAACATTCTCCCCCTTGAATGCAGGCAGAGCGAATGTCTGACTCTATGTATATGCATGTACACACACCTGCCACAGCATATCTGCACGTATGCACGCACATGTCTCCCACACGCAGCCCGTGGCACACCCTCTCCTTCAGACTCCGTTCAGTAGTATTTCAGGAATTAACCATTCCAGGGACTGGCTGGGTGACAGGCTTTCTCAATCAAGAAGGCAGATGTGAGTCTGGAGGAAGAGAAGAGACAGTAGTAGGTGTTTGGTGTCTCCCATCTATTGCTGGCTAGAAGGGAAATCATCAATTCCACCGCTCATCCAAAACACGGCGTGATGTTGGTGAGAGGCAAACAGCTTGGGATACCTGCTCTCTCCCATGCAAGGAAGCAGGGAGGATGGAACACAGGCTGGACTTGGGTACCAGGACTGTATCCGCAGGCCTTCAAAGTCCACAGCCGATCCCAGGCAAGGGGAAGTGCTCGGCCCCAAGGAACTCTTCCGGGGTCTTACGTGAGTGTCTTTAAGTCAAAAGCAGTTGTCGAAATAAAGAAGACGTCTCACAAATCATGAAAAAGATCCTTGCCTCTCCCTCCCACAGATAGCAAGAGACAGTCCTCTCTGTCTCACAAACCCTAAAGCCCCTTCTCTGGCCATCAAGGAACCTTTCTTCTTTGTATTGTGCCCTGCATAAGTGGCCCCACAAAGCCCAGGCCAGGAGCATTACCATTTATTTCCTCCTTTCCTAGGCTTATGCCTCTAACCTGTTTTTATTCTATCATTCCCATGACTTGGAACACTGATGCAATGTGAATAGGGAGTTGGGGGCCTGTGAATGGTCCCCATTTCTGACCGTCTTCCAACCATAGTAATTCATCATCACCTACCGGCAAGTAGCCACCATGCTCCATGCAGGAAGGCACCGCACATTGTAGCAGTGACATGAAAACGCTTGGCTTCTGTTTTTTTTTACTATATATATATATATATATATGATTTCTTTTCTTCCTCCTTTTGATGCACAAGAAAGAGAACCCTTACATCCCCATACCCTGCCACTTCACAAATCGTCTGTCCCTAATCATGCTTCTAGGTCGCTCTGGGCCAGTCTTTCGAAGGAAATGCTACCTGATCTTCCAAACTTTGGTTTATCATCTTGGTTGCTTTCTGCCAGGTTTGCTCCATCATGAGAGCAGTTTCTTATTTACTGTGAGGAAGTAGCATGGTGATAATTACAGCTGGGATTTTTTGCTTATATACATATTTATGTATAAATACAAGACACATAACTGGCCTCTTCAGCTTCCTAAAATATTCTTCAACTAAGATATTCATCAACCCCACTGGTGGCCCAGGGCTGCGTGGGTGGGTGTTGGGCCCCACATTTTCTGAGCACTGTTGACACAGGGTGGAGCCGAGGGGAATGTTTGTCAATGGTGAGTTATTCCTAGCTCCCTCTCTCTCTAGAAGAAAGAGAAGCCACACTCCCTGCCTTGAAGCCACACTCATCCCCTTCTTTCTTCTCTGAGTCCCAGCGTGAATATTCTAATGCCATCAAGGATAAAAGGGGAGGCAAGGCTTTGCTATTTCCAATTCCAAAAGTATTGAGGATGAAGTTGACACATTCTTAAGGAAGAAGAAGTGGAGGCGTGTCTCTGCCAGAGTAGAGAGACTAGATGAGGCATTGTGAGACACGATACCACCGTGGGAACAGAAGCACTTGTAGGGAGGGGCTCTGTGTGGGGAAGGGAGTCCTGGGCAGAGTAGTTAACAGAATCTTAGCCATTTTGGACTCTGTGGGGGAAGGCGAGGGTGGGAGGATTTGAAAGAATAGCATTGAAACGTGTATATTATCATATGTGAAACAGATCGCCAGTCCAGTTTTGATGCATGAGACAAGGTGTTCAGGGCTGGTGCACTGGGATGACCCAGAGGGATGGGATGGAGGGAGGTGGGAGGGGGGGTTCAGGATGGGGCACACATGTATACCCATGGCGGATTCATGTCAATGTATGGCAAAAACCACTACATTATTGTAAAGTAATTAGCCCCCAATTAAAATAAATAAATTAAAAATAATAATAATAATAAAAAAATTACAGGGAGGAAAAAATGAAGAATATGGTAGTAAGAGACACGAATTGCTGTACATAAAATAGATAAGCAACAAAGATTCACTGTATAGCGCAGGGCATAGACAACACCATATAATAGAATATAATCTATAATGAAACATAATCTGAAACATTAAAACTGAATCACTCTGCTAGACACCTGAAACTAACACATTATTGTATATCAAGTATATTTCAATCAATAATAAAATACAATGTCTCTTCCTCACTCCCCAGCTCAGGGATGTTGGAACACCGGTATAGGAAACCCACTTTCCAATGGGTTCCACCTCCTCTCCCTACTTCAGAAAAGCATCCCCAAGTGCAGTGAGAGCATTCTGCAGGTGCAGAGAGGGAGATGACAAAGTTGAAAATCCTCAAAGTCAGACTCAGCGTGAATTTGAGAGATCTTGGAAATAGCCCCCAACTACAATATTCATAGTCTCACCTTTAAAATGGAGGGGGTTGGACTTGAATCGCCACGTAAAATAGGACACTCAGCTAAATTTGAATTTCAGATAAGCAATGAAAAATTCTTTAGTATAAGTATGTCCCAAATATTTCCTGGGACATGCATGTACTAAGAATTTACTCATTATTTATCTGAAATTCAATTTTAATTGGCCATCTTTTTTTGGGGGTGTTTTTTCCTGTTTTGAATCGAGATTAGGCAAAATGTGCAAGGGTTCTTTGAGTTCTGCCAGTCTCCCCATTCTGTCTTCACCCTGAAGAGAGGCAGGAGAGAGTCACCGGGCCATGGCTGAAGGAGATAAACATACAAGAGGAGAAGTGTGCTGGTATCAGTGCTGTCCTCTTCGAGGAAGGCAAACACAGGCAAAGCGGGGATGGACTAGGAGTTTGGGAGAAGTGGTTGCAAACTATTATATATAGGATGGATAAGCAACAAGGTCCTACTGTATACCATGGGAAATTCAATATCATATGGTTTATTCAATAAGCCATAATGGAAAAGAATATGAAAAAGAATGTACATATGTACTTGTATATATACATATATCTCAATCCGTTTTCTGTACAATAGAAATTAACACAACATTTTAAATCAACTATACTTCAATAAAGTAAATAAATAAATAAAACTAAGTGGGTCAAAATTTGTCAAAAACACGTAAGTTGTTGGCAGTAACTCTGATCCACTGGGTCTGGACACCCCAATCTGCAGAGTCTGGACTACCCAATGTCAAGGAGCAACTGGGAAATACTAATTCATAGTTAAAAGGATAAAATTCTGCGTAATCTGTCTTGGTAACCCCAGAAACTGACACTTACATCAGAGGGGGAAAAAAAAGGCTAATACTCTGTGTGACAAATTGTATTCTTTTTTTTTTTTTGCCTAAACCACTAATTATTTTACCTGTATGAAATTCCTCTATTATTTTCACTGCTGAAAATCACAGGGTGGTAAGTGCTGTTAGTAGTTGTCACAGACAAGGCGTAAACAACGCAAGACAATAAAACCTCATTGAGCACAGCCTGCACAATCGTGGCTTGTTGGGCTCACCAGTAAAATAAAACATAAAGCAAAAAACATTAACCAACAGTAGCCTGACAAAAGGAACGTGGCAAGTGAGCTTGAAGACTGAATTCCTAATATTCCCAGACAACAGACTTTACGGATAAGAGAGAGTCGGGGGAAAGGTCCTGGAGAAGCAGGCTAACAAGGAGCTGTCAAGATGGGAATGAGCTGCTCACCAAGTGGGTAGCACTGTCCTGCACATGTGGTTAGCACTTTACAGTTTACAAATTGTTCATTCATCTTCCTCCCAGCTGCATGCAATAGGACAAAACCCTCCAGGAACTGACCCATGGAGAAGTCTGTGATTTGACCAAGGGTACTAAGATTTAGGGCAGAGATGGTGAATATATATAAAGCAGAGACCAAAAAAATCTTTTAAAATAGCTCATGGAGTAGCCAGTCTAGTTGGAGGAATACCTGTATATCAAATCACCACACTGATGAATGTCAAATTGGAAAAAAAGTTAAAAGACAGGATTTGACTCCATGAAAGTAGTGTTGGGGGTAGAAGGAGAATCTGACTTAGCCACAGGTCATGAAGGATGGCTCCCTTTTGGGGGTGACATGGAGCTGACATTAGAGGTTAATAGGGTGGGATCCTGGACAGTCAAAGGCTGGTGGCTCATATAGCATTAAATAAGGCGGTGAAATGGCAAGGAAAAGATTGGAGCAAGATGGGGTGTGTCAGCAGGGGCCAGATCATTCCGAGCCCCAAAGGCCATGCTAAGCGTTTGAGAATTCTTGCAGTGGCATTAAGCAAGAGAGTGAGAGCTGCTTCTGTCAAGGCTTTTACGACGCAGTCATCTCCACTGGGTCACTATGGTCCAGTCACCAGAGCCTCACCTTCATTCATTCCAAGAGTTTAGGGGTTCTGTAGGTCTTCAAAGAGGGTTTGCTATCAACAGACAAGCCAGATACCACATAGCAAAGCCTCGATTGGAAGTGTGTCTCTCTAGTTGGTGGTCAACAGGCAATGCTGACCCCAGTGGGACAGAAGCTTAGTGGATGCTGCTGCATCTACTGGGAAGAGGTTTCTATAGGTCCTCTTCAGTGTGGGGCAGCTTTGGTCCTGGCTCGGGCGGAGACTGGAGGGCTTCTTGGTCATGAGAACTGAGTGTGGATTTGTAAGAAGAGGTTGAGGTCCTGCTGCTCCATATTCCTGGGCCCTGAAGGTCTGGCCCTTTTGGCTCAAGCCCCTTGTTACAGGCCCCTCATCTCCACCCATATCCTCCATCTCAAGAATTATTTCCAGCTCAGGATATAGGAAATTTTTCTTTTATTGATAGGAACTCTTCCAAATCTATTGTCTATGCACATAACTCCTTTCCATCTCCCCGAGGTCTAACTTTGGATTCTCAACAACTAGAATTTTACCTCTGTATTCTGCTCTCTGTGTTATTTTTTTTCCCCTGAGCATTGAATATTAAATGCCTGACTGAATGGGTTAAAGTCAGGAGGAGAAGGAAATAATGTTATTCTATCACCATGTTTTCCATTTGCAAAGATTACTCTGAATACATCATGGAAAATGGTGGAGTAAGGATAGGTTAGTTGATAGTTACTGCATAGTTAAATAGAAGGAGACGGTAACTTTGTTGATTGAGCTGGCCATGAAGAGTCCATATTCCATATTGATTAGGAGACAGGACATTGAGACTTGGCAATAATTTGGATATGGAGGCCATGGAGAGAGAGTTTTCAAGGAGAGCCCAATTCTTTTTTATAGCTGGTTGGGGTAGGGGTGACTTCTGTGGAAATGAGAAAGGGTTGAGTTTGGGAAGAAAAACCATGATTTTTTCTTTTGAACACACTGAATTTAGAGTGTACTTGGACTATTTAATTTAAGTTGGGAATTAGCCAGAAATATGAACCTAGTGCTTGGCAGAAGGACAATCATTGCAGATAAGAGTATGGAAGCTCAACAATAAAGGAGATTGCCAAAGAAAAAATAAGGAGTAAGAAATGTCTTGGACAACTCTGGCATCTCACAGTTGAATAGAATAGAATGAGCTTTCAAAGAGACTGAAAAGGAAATTGTAGGCCAACAGAAAGAGAACCAAGTGGATATGCCATCAAAGAATCCAACAGAGGAGATGGTTTCAATGATGTGGCTGTGGTTCCTAGTGCCCAAAGCTGTTAAGAGTCAAGGGGAGACACAGACATAGAGAACAGACTCATGGACATGGGGTGGGGGGAGGAAGGAGAGGGTGGGACGTATGGAGAGAATAATGCGGAAACATACACTACCATATGTAAAATAGATAGTCAATGGGAATTCGCTGTATTACTCAGGGAACTCAGACCAGGGCTCTGGAACAACCTAGAGGGATGGGATGGGGAGGGAGGTGGGAGGGAGGTCAAGAGGGTGGGGACATATGGGTACCTATGTTTGGCAGAAACCAACACAATTTTATAAAGCAATTATCCTTCAATTAAAAATCAATAAATTTAAAATAAAAAGAATTCAAAGTAGCCATTGAATTCAGGGACATGGAAGTCACTGATAAATAATGATACAGTTGGTAGAGTGATGTGAACAGAAACCAATGCAGTGAACTTCATTGTGAATGGGGGGTGAGGAGGGTGAGGAAAGGAGAACAAAATAGTATAGATGATACAGATGGTCTCCACTTCTTTGCAAAACTAGAGGCCATTCTTTCCTCCAGTTTGTCTGTGGTTGAGACACTAGCAATAGGTTAGGAGCTGATGGGAGATGTGGAATCCAGAGAGATGCATTTTATTTGCTTCCTTGCTTGCTTTCTTGTTTTAATTTAGGAATTTTGAGTATGTTCACCCCATAAGAAGGTCCCAGTAGGGGAAAGAGTAGTTGCAGACATAAGAAAGGGAAGGGATAATTAATAAACGGCATTGGTTCCTATAAAGGCAACGATAGTTGGGATGGGACCCAAAGTTTTGGTGGTGAGGAGATAGAGAATCTACCTCAGACGGAAGGAAGAGCATTCTCCATCTCACAGTAGAGGTGGGAGGATGAAGGAGGGGGAGGATCTATGCAGGGGGTAGGTGACTAGAGGCTTAGCCTCAGGATGCAGTGGCCCATTGTGATGCTTTCTACCTTCTCAGGAGGAGGTGCCATCTGCTGAAGGGGGTAGGTCAAACATCTGAAGGGAGCAGGCATGTTTTGAAATATATCTGTAAGAATGAGAAAGCTAGTTAATCTGAGAGATCTAGCAGAGGAGTCTTGCATTGGGAGACTTTCTAGAGTTGGTGATCACAGGTTTTAAATAGAAACAGAGAAGCTTCTGATCTAAGAATGGATTTTTTTTTTTTTTTTTACCACATCAGGCAGCTTGTGGGATCCTAGTTCCCTGCCTAGGGACTGAACCCGGACCCTCAGTAGTGAAAGCACCAAGTCCTAACCACTGGACCACAGGGAAATTTCAAGAATGGAATTGGCCTCCATCTGTTCACCCAAAGAGCAGAGGCACATTCATTCCTGATTCACGTAAACTCTATTAGTTAAATAAAATGAGCATGCTGTAAATAGTCACACATAGCTAGCTCCATCTCCCCTAATAATATAGGTGCTCTTTTTGACTGTAACTTCCCTGTCATTTGTCCTGTCCTTTTTCTCCTTCCTCCCTAAAGTTTTGGGCAGAGAGCATGTCAATGACATTCAAAGAAAAAGATGAAGTACAGCTTGTGGAAGCATTGTGAAAAGTTAGCAGTGTGCAAGTCAACTGAATATGGATATTATTACTGTGTCAGTAGTGACAAGCCTAATGTGGATGATATTAAAATGTGCTTTTCGAGTGTTTTGATATTTTTTCAAAGTGCATCCATACACAGCATCTTTTCTGCTTGCAAAATCACTAATGAGTTGGAAATTATTATTTTCAGTCCAGGAAACAGGTTGGTTAGTTGAAGGTCAGAAGCAAGGGAATATCACCCTGAAGGTGAAATCCAGAACTTGGGACCCCAAGGAGGGAACTTACTTGTTCCATTAACGCCCAAGGATGCCCAACCTTGAGAATATCTAATATAGATTAATCCACCTCAGAGTTGATACTGGAAGATGAATCCCCAGACTAGTCTTTTTGATTGCAGAGTTTAGTTTTCAGATTTTCAGGCACACTTTGGCCACACCTGTGTGCCATCTGCAAGGTCCAGAGGTTTGGCCACAGACCACAGAGAACCACTTTCCATAGCTTCCCTACCTCCTACAGCGAGAAGACTTGCTGTGGATCATATTTGTCTAAAGTTCTTTTCTTCATCTAATCCTTTTGGGACAACTGTGATGGAGCAAAAGCCCTGCCTGGGGGAAGGACATTTCCTGCACGTGCAGAGCCCAGAACCACATGGGCAATGCCTGGCCACAGTCTATACATCTAAAACTAATCTCAGAGAGCCTGAGGCTGGTCAAAGGAACCCAGTAAATGCATTCTTTTCCCATGAGCATTGAAAGAGACACATCGTCCATACAAACTTCCCCATGCACCTCCCTTGAGCATTCATGATTTGCCAACGTTAGCAAAGAAAGAAATATCCAAATAACTTTGAAGACAGAAAAACATATCTTGCAGTTCCATGGATGAAAAAATACTAAAACCACCATCGGAGAAACCGGAACAAAATGCCAAGGACTTGACAGGTCTATTTTTCAGAGGTGAGTTAGGAGGAGGGTGTGCACTTGGAAATTGGGACACTGGTGTTGAATGGGGAACTCGGGTCTTGTTTGCCTTCCACAGAGCTCTTTTTTCTTTTGTCGGTGTGAATCCAGGAATCCGTATCATGCTTTGGAAGATGTTCTTGGGTTTCAGGGGGAAATTAGCTGTGTGCATTTGAAGCTAGGATATGGCTGAGTCTATTCCATTTCTTAAATGTCTAAGAAATATCAAGAGGATCTATGAAGCTAAAGGACCCATGTTAATGCAACATTAGAGAACTTGATTAGAGCCCAGCACTCAGAAAAATCATTTTCAGCTTCACACATGTTACATTGCACAGGTAATATGTTGTCTTTGATGTTATTTGCCATTTATTAAATGTATCTGTTAATATGAAGTGTTCCATTTCCTGACTATAGAGTGTTAAAAAGTTTGGTCTCAGTTTACACTCACTCTCTGGAAACCTGATTTCCTGAGCCCTTCCTTGAACCAAGGCTGAGGATCAAAGGAGCCTTAAAATTCTATTTATTGAGTGCCTAAGCTATGAAATATGTCAGGGAGATCATAACTAAACCAGATTCAGTCTCTGCCCTCTAGAGGCTTACAGTTCAGTGGGGAGAAAGACATACAGAACTAATTAAATCCATGATACCAAATGCAGTAATATGGCTGTATCAAATGCATCAATGAATACAAGAGAAAAGACAAGATTCATCCTGATGGGAAGGGAAGATGGAAAAGACTTGTGGGGCAAGCAGCAAGTAAGCCAGGCACATGCAATAGTGATTCTGGTTTAAACAGAAGGAAAAAAATGAGGAACAATCCTCAACTTTTTAAAAAAAGCAACAGATTGTCAAAGTGAGGTTCTCACGGGTTTGATGTCACTTGAGATGCCAACTTGATATACCTCCGAAGAAACTGCTGAGTCAGAGACTAACCCCCACCCTGCAAGAAGGACATGCAATGGGCATAAAGGAAAATGTGTATCTCAATTCCTGACTTCGTCATTTGGAGAGTAATATGAAAGAGTCTTAAGAGAAGAGAAAGAAAAGATTTATAGACTTTCTTCTCCAATAGTTGTTATTTTAGAGTGAGCCCCCGACTGCCCTTCACCTTCGAGGACACAGACAGCCTAGGGCCTGCTGTCACATTCTTCCAGGGGCAGAGGAAAAAACAGCCCTGGCTGAGTAAAGTTTAAAGACATGATAGTTAACAAAAAATAAGTTGCCTTTTGATTATGTCACAAAGCATACTTGTTTATTATACCAGTTACACAGGATAATATAAAAAACTTGTATTGACATTTAAAAATGTGGTGTAACATTCCAGGTGATGGTTAACTTAACCGTTTTCCTAAGGTGTTCATTGTTCATCTATTTATGTTTTTCCTATTTACAAACAAGGCCTCAGTAAACACGGTTGGTTATACCTCCTTGTGCTAATTTCTAATGCCTCCCTATGATAGATTCTGAAAGTTCAGTAACAGGAGTAAAATTTTCTCTTTGCCCTCCAAATTGGTTGACTCTCTTTAAACTATTTAAATACTCTTTATTGTTTTTATTCTATTAGATTGCTTGACTTTTCTTATTGATTTATAAGCATTCTTAAGTACTTTGGAGAATCATCTTCATCATATTTGATGCAAATATTTTATCCCAGTGTCATGTTTCACTTGAGATGTTTTCTAAGTCTATACATTTTAAAAATTGTGTTAATTTCAATTTTACCCATCTTTTTCTATATTTTTATAGTTATTGACCTAAATTCTAGCGTTCTTTTTTACATGCTTACAATTTTATCTCTGTGTATGCATATGTGTCTAGGATTTTAATATATCTTAAATTCATTTTGTGAGTTTTATAACTTAGATATTTAACATGTAGAAGCAGTACTCCCAATTTCTTCAACACCTCTTTCTATCTCCACTGATTTCAAGCATTAGTGCATCTTTTAACTCTAAGAAACACAAGGATCTGTTTTTAGAAATTGTAGTCTCTTCCATCTATTTGTATATTCTTAAGGAAAATCTGACTTCTTTAATGATTAGAGCTTCATAAATTTGACATCAGATGGTTAAAGTTCATTCTTTTGATCATCTTTTTCAAAATTGCATGGCTGTCCACAACCATTTATCTTCTATTTGAATTTTAGAATCTGCTTGCCGATTTCCATAATAATCTCATTGCAAATTTGATTACATTAAATTTTTAGATAATTTGGGGGAGAAGGAACATCTTTAAAATAGATCTTCCCAGCCATGAACATTAAGTCATCCTCCACTTATATTCAAATCTTAATTTATTAAATGTTAGATTTTCCAAGAATTTTTGTCATTATTCTTAGACTTGTATACTTCCAGCTGTTGTATTTTATAGATTGTTGTTGTTATTTTAAACAAAGTGCATTGTACTTGGTTATTGCTAGTGTAGAGAAAAGCTTTTGAATATTAATCTTGTATCTGACCAATCTGTTGAAATCTTATATCAATATTAATGTATTGTTAATTGATTACTTAATTGTTAATAGAGCCTCTTGAATTATTTAAAGTAGTTAATCATATCATCTTCAAGTAAAGGCACTTTTGTTTTTTCCAACTTTATTTCCTCCCTTTTCTCTCTTGCTAATTGGCTGAGACACATAGCTAAAAAATAGTAAACATTGTTATATTTCCTAACTTTTAAGGTATTACTTGTGTTTAACCAATAGTTTGTATGTCTGCTGTAATTTTTTGATATTTACTTCTATCCCTAGCTTATCATGATATGATGATATATTTTTATGCTTTTGGATGGCTATTATGAGAAATAAATGGTTTTACTGTTTTACTGTGTTAATGTATGAAATTACAGTAATAGATTTTATTATATAGAAACTCCCATTTTACATCTCCAGTCCTGAATTTTTCCTTGACTTCTTAACTTGTTATAATTAATTGCTTCTTGAGAACTCCACTAGAATGAACAACAGACTTTGCAAACTTAAATGCAAAACCAAATTTTTGACTTTGGCAAATGGCCCTTCCTTCCACGTTCCATCCACCAGGTCCTCAGGAATAAAGCACCAAAGTCATCCTCAGCTTCTTGCTTTCTCTAATATATCATATTCAATCCACTAGAGAATCTTAAAATTCACTTTCAAAACTTGTCTGGAATTGCAGCCATCTCCACTTTTATCCCTCTAGCCCAAACCACTAACACTTCTCACCGGGATAATTTCACTTACTTTCAGCTGAGTTCCACATTTCCATGTTTATTCCCTTCAATCTATTCTCAAACCAACCACCCCCAGGATCCTCATGGTGTCTACTGCTCAAAATGTTCATTCCCCGGATGCTTCAATTAAAATCCAAAATCATTCCTTGGCCTGCAAAACACAGTCTGATCCATGACACTTTTCAGTGTCTTCTACCCCCTTCTTCTTGGTCATTGGGTTTCAACATAAGTCACCTTGCTATCCTTCCACCCCACCCCCTAAGTTCCAGTTACCACACTCCCAACTCAGGGACTTTGCAGTTGCTGTTCCTCTGCATGGAAAGTTATTGCCACAGATACTCATATGGTTCCCTCCCTCATTTTATTCAGGTCTCTCCTGAAATATCACTCTGTGAGAAGAGCCTTCTTTGACTACCCAGTCTCAACTGGCCCATATTCATCATTTTCTATTTCTTTATCCTGCTTTGATTTTCATCACCACCTGACATTACATTATATATTTTAATCTTCTTCATTGCTTATGTCTCCAATTATAATGAGAATTCCATAAGGAAATTTTCTGTCTATTTTACTCACTGATATATTCCCACTGACTAGAAAAAATTAAAATGTATCCAGACCTTGCCACATGTCCCCACTAGAGGTGGGAAAACCACCCCTATTTAAGAACCACTGTGTTAAAGGCTTATACTAGACTAAAGGTCTCAAATCAGTAATCTAAGCTTCCGCATGAAAAAATGAGTGACAATAATGAAACACACACACAGCAAAATACAATAGAAAAGGTCAACAAAACCAAAAGCTGATTATTTGGGGGAAAAAAAGTAAAATAGAATTGATAAACCTCTAGTTAGACTAACCAAGGGAAAAAAAGAGAAGCTATAAATGAGCAACATTAGGGGAAAAAGAGGGGATATAACTAGAGACCCATAAATAAAGATGAATGTCTATGTTATAATATTATTATTAGACAAAATAGACTTCAGAGCAAGGAATGTGTTTCCCAGAGACACAGAAGAACAAGACAAAGCAAATACAAATCCTAGATATGTATGTATGCAGTAACAGGCTTTCAAAATGCACAAAATGACGTTGTATGAATCTCTTTGCTGTGCATCTGAAACTATCATAACGTTGTTCATCTGCTATACGCCAATATAAAATACAAAGTTTAAAAGACAAAATTAGAGTTGGAGGTTGTAACATTCCTAATTCAGTACTTGATAGAACAAGTAGACAGAAAATTAGGACATAAAAGATATGAACATCTACCAACTTAACTTCATTGACATTTATAGACACTCTACCCAAATTAGGAGAGTGTTTGTATCTTCAAATATTCAGAGAATAATCACCAAAATAGACTATATGTTGGACAATAAAAAAATTGCTAATAAATTTAAAAGGACTGAAATCAGAATTAAATTAGCAATAAAAAACATATATTTGGAAAAACATCAAGTATTTGGAAAATTGGACAAGACTTCTATGCAACCTACATGTCAAAGCAGAAGTTCACAGGAAAAATTAGAAAATATATTTAACCTGAATGAAAATAAAATTATAATAGATTAAAACCATGTGGAGTATAGTCCTTAAAAGGAAATTTATAGTTTTAAATACTTGTATTTGAAAAGAAAAAAGTTTCAAAATCTAAGCTTTCACCTTAAAAAGTTAGAAAAAGAAAAGCAAATTAAAATAAAAGGAAGAAGAAAATGGGAATTTTAAAAGATAAGAGCTATCGAAATTCGAGTAAACAAAAAAAAAAATAAAGCATAAAATAATAAAATGAAAAGCTTTCTTTAAAAAAATCAGTAAATTTGATAAAACTCTAGCTTTGATGATCAAAAAGAAAGATGAGAAGCAAGGATTAACAATAATATGAATGAAAATGGAGGCACCACATTGTATCCTACAGGCTTTAAAAGGATAATATGGGAATATCACCCACACCTTTATGAAAGATCAATTACCAAAACTGACTAAGGTAGAAATGGAAAAGTGAGTAGCTCTATGCCCCTATGAAAGATATTGAAATCATCAATTAAAAACCTTTCCCAGAAAGAAAACTCTAGGCCTAGAAGGCTTCTCTGGTAAATTCTGCAAAACATTTTATGAATTCTATAAAATTCTATAAAATGGTGGCTGGACCGGCGGCAGCAGCCACACTCTCCCTGCGCCGCAGAGCGGCCACACGAGGCCCTGGAGTCGCCCCCACCCCCACCCCCGCTGCCCCCGGCGCTGCCCGACCCGACCCTGCGGGCGCGACCCTCCGCCTCCAGCCCCGGCAGCGCCCCCAGGCGTCCTGGACTGGCCCCCGACCTTCCGCGCAGCCGCAGCCGCAGCCCCAGCCTTAGCCCCTTAGCACGGCCCTACCCACTACGGCAGCTCTTCCAGACACAGTCTCTACGCGACACCCTGGAGGTTGGGACGCTCTTGTCCAAAATCAACTCGCTTGCCCACCTGCGCACCACGCCCTGCAATGACCGGCACGCCACCAAGCTGGCGCCGGGCAAGGAGAAGGAGCCCTGGGCTCGCAGTACCAGATGGGCCGCTCCCGGGCATCCGTGTCGCCAGCTCGCCGGTGGCCATCAAGCACGTGGAGAAGAACCGGATTTCTGACTGCGGAGAGCTGCCTAACGGCACCCGAGTGCCCAGGGAAGTGGTTCTGCAGAAGAAGCTGAGCTCGGGCTTCTCCGGCGTCATTAGGCTCCTGGATGGGTTTAAGAGGCCCAACGGTTTCGTCCTGATCCTGGAGAGGCTGGAACTGGTGCAAGACCTCTTCGGCTTCATCACGAAAAGGGGGGGTGTCTGCAGGAGGAGCTGGCCTGCGGCTTCTTCGGGCAGGTGCTGGGGGCGGTGCGGCCCGGCCACGGCTGCAGGGTGCTTCACTGCGACATCAAGGGCGAGAACGTCCTTACCGACCTCAATCGCGGCGACCTCAAGCTCATCGACTTCGGGTCGGGGCGCAGCTCAAGGACACCGTCTACACGGACTTCGACGGGACCCGAGTATATCCTCCAGAGGGGATCCGCCACCATGGCAGGTCAGCAGCCGTCTGGTCTCTGGGGATCCTGCTGCATGGCGTGGTCTGTAGAGATATTCCCTTTGAGCACAATGAGGTGATCGTCAGGGGCCAAGTTTTCTTCAGGCAGTGGGTCTCTTCAGAGGGTCAACATCTCATTAGATGGTGCTTGGCCTTGAGGCCATCAGATAGGCCATCCTTCAGAGAAATCCAGAACCAGCCGTGGATGCAAGATGTCCTCCTGCCCCAGGAAACTGCTGAGATCAGTCCCCACAGCCTGTCCCAGGGCCCAGCAAATAGCTTCTCCCGCAGGTTCTTCCCTCCCTGTCAGATGCTCAAGGGAGGGAAGTGTCTTGTCTGCAGCTTCCCGAGTACCAGTGGCACTTATTGTGAAGAAGTACAGTGCTGCATACAGAAACAACATTTACAAGTCATTCCAGACCCGGGGCTCCTGGACGCTGCTTCCCAAAAGGGAGAAGAGATTCCACTCCACTCCAGGTGTCTCAGGCCTCCATGCCTCCCACTGAAGCTCGCCTTCTCACCGACGTCCAGCGTCGCTGGACTCTGCCAAATCCCAGGGCTGGGCGGCGGTGGAGGGTGGGAGTAGGTCAGGATCCTGCCATGGAGCTGTCCGCTTCATCGAGAGTTCTGCTGAATGCCGAGACGGGTCGGGCAGGGGCATGCGGGTTGGGGTGGGCTAGGACTAGCACCATTTTAAGTCCCTGTCACCTCTTCTGACTTTCTAAGGCCTTCTGTGGGGACTCCAGCTGTGCTGGGAGAAATACTTGAACTTGCCTCTTTTACCTGCTGCTTCTCCAAAAATCTGCCTAGGTTTGGTTCCCTCTCTTTCTCCCTCCCCGCCTGCCCCCCGTCCTTCATATGAGAGGTGCCATGGAAGAGGCTACAGGGCCAAACCTGCCCTTTTCCACCTTTAGTAAAACTCCCAAGTGAACTGGTCTTCCTTTTTGGTTTTTACTTAACTGTTGCCAAGTCAAGACCTCACACACACACACACACACACACACACACACACAAATGCACAAGCAAAGCAAATCATCAGAAAAACTGTAAATGTGTGTACAGTTGACATGGTAGTGTACAAAAGGATTCTAGTTGATCTAATTCTTTTTTAATCTTGCCTTTTAAGTTATTTTACCTGTTTTGTTTCCCCCCACCCCCCTTGGAAAGATGATGCACTTTCTAAGCTGGAGGTCAATGTTATATATTTATTTATTTATTTGGTTCCCTTCCTGCTCCAAGCTTCCATCGCTCCTGCCATGGTTTTCTTTTCTCTCCTTTCCTCCTCTGACTTGGGGATCTTTTGGGGAGGGCTGCGATGCTTACTCTGTTGGTTTGTAAGGTGATGGGGACTCAGGCGGGACAGCTGTGGCTGCTCCCTGACTGCTTCAGGGGGCCCCCTCGCCAGCTTACCCAAGTGGGTGTGGGGTCCGTGGATGATGGGGGAGGGTGTTGCTGACTTGTGTATATAGACTAGATATATGAAAAGCAATTCTGGATGCTGTGCCTTCTGGATCCTCTCTGGGGCTGTGTTCTGAGCAGCATGTAGCCTGCTGGTTTTATCTGAGTGAAATACGGTACAGAGGAATAAAAGAGTTTGTTTTTGTTTGTTTTTTTTAATACTTGGCACTTTTTGAATAAAATACTTTTTCTTCTTAAAAAAAAAAAAAACCTTCCCAGAAAGAAACTCTAGGCCCAGAAGGCTTCTCTGGTAAATTCTATAAAACATTTAGGAAGGAATAATACCAATACCACACAAACTGTTACAAAAATTTGAAGAGGAGGAAATACTAAGCAATTCATTTTATGAGGTCATCATTGCCCTTATACCAAATCCAAACCAAAATATTCCAATGGAAAAAAATAAAAAACTAGACACCAATATCCCTTGGGAACAAAGGTTTAAAAATTCTTAGCAAAATATTAGCAAATTTAATTCAGTCGTAAGTCGAAATTATAATACATGATGACCAGTTAGAATTTACCCTGCTGGGAGGAGGATTTACAGAGACCCTACTCTCCCCAGTCTCTGGAACCTATACCTGGGCATGCCAGGCTGCTCTTTGGCCCTCCCAGGGATGGGGATCTGCAGCAGCATAGTCCCACCTAGGGTGCCCCTAGATCCCACTGCCAGACTTTCACTCTGTCACTCCTCATCAGTGAAATTTGATCAAGGGCTTCCCTGGTGGCTCAATAGTAGAAAATCCACCTGCCAATGCAGGAGATGTGGGTTTGATCCCTAGGTCGGAAAGATCTTCTGGAGAAGAAAATGACAATCCACTCCAGAGTTTTTGCTTGGGAAATACCATGGACGGGGGAGCCTGGCAGGCTACAGTCCATAGAGTTACAAAAGGTTCGGACAAGACTTATCGACTAAAACAACAACAAAGTTTGATCAATGCTTTCTAATCTGTGGACAAATGGTACTTAGAAGTTCAGGGACACTCTTCTTCCAAAAAGCAACAGCCTTCTTTTTCTTCATCCCAACCATATGCCTGATCCAGCTCTACCAAAGCAGCTCTGCTTAAATCTTCTCTCTTTTTTTTTTTCTTTGAAATCCCTAGTGATTTTCTTTTCTTCTTCTTTTTTTTATCGGAGTATAATTGCTTTACAATGTTGTGTTGCTGCTGCTGCTAAGTCGCTTCAGTCGTGTCTGACTCTGTGCGACCCCATAGACAGCAGCCTACAAGGCTCCTCCGTCCCTGGGATTCTCCAGGCAAGAACACTGGAGTGGGTTGCCATTTCCTTCTGCAATGCATGAAAGTCAAAAGTGAAAGTGAAGTCAC
Organism: Odocoileus virginianus; assembly: GCF_023699985.2. Lineage (NCBI taxonomy): Eukaryota > Metazoa > Chordata > Mammalia > Artiodactyla > Cervidae > Odocoileus > Odocoileus virginianus. The sequence goes on along the minus strand of NC_069693.1, from coordinate 19,022,407 downwards.
TCGGTCGTGTCTGACTCTTCGAGACCCCATGGACTGCAGCCTACCAGGCTCCTCCATCCATTGGATTTTCCAGGCAAGAGTACTGGAGTGGGGTACCATTGCCTTCTTCTCAATGTTGTGTTAGCTTCTGCAATACAGCAAAGTGAATCAGCACCAAACTGAGAGGTTTTCAGCGCTGGGAGGAGAAAGGGAGGGATGAGCAGTCCTGGCTTAATGGTTATAGAGTTTCAGTTGAGTGATGAGTAAGCTTTGCAAATAGATAGTAGTGATGGTTGCATAGTATTGTGAATGCAATTAATGCCATAGGGTTGTACATCTAAATATGACTGAAATGCCAAATGTTAGGTCAAATAAAATCTTTTTGAAAAGCAACAGCTTTCATCCCTTGGTGTATTGGACCAAGGTTTCCTCACTTCCTGTCCTGCACCAACACACTTTACCCCACCCTCCTTTTTTCAGCTTCACTGACGTACAATTGACAAGCAACACTGCCAGATTTTTAAAGTGTGCACCCTGATGACTTAATCTACATATGCATTGTGATTCAAGGTAATTATAGGTCCATCACCTCACATATTTACCTTTTCTTGTGTGTGAGAACATTTAACTTATACTCTTAGCAAGTTTCAGTTATATAATACAATGTTACCAATTTTAGTCACCATGTAACATGTGAGAACCTCAGACTTTGTTTATCCTATAACTGAAAGTGCGTATCCTCTGCATGATTCTCTCCCTATTTCCCACCTCCTCACCCCTTGGCAACCACCTTTCTCCTGTGTTTCTAATCAGTTTAAGGGCTTTTGTTTTTGTTGTTTATTTTTTTTTTAGATTCCACATGTCAACTTAAAAAAATAGTCACAACCTAAAAGTTGAGAGTCATGTTTTATTTGGTGTAAATTTTTAGGACTTCAAGGCTAGGTGACAGCATCTCAAGTAATCCTGAGAGAACTGCTCCAAGGAGGTGAGGGGAGGAGCCAGGTTATATAAAAGTTTTGCAACAAAGGGCAGAGAGTCTGCAAATCAAAAGATTATTGTTAAAGAAAATCAGATATCCTAAGTTAAGGAATTTAGCACTCTTCTGTGCATGGGAAGAGGCAAAAGTCCACTCACTGAAATTGTTCCTTTCGTATGAACTTTAGCTATCCTGGGCCAGTGTTGTGTGTGTGTGTGTGTGTGTGTGTGTGTGTGTGTGTGTGTGTGTGTGAGACATCCTGAGCTGCCTGGGGGCTCACTGTAGGCATGGCTACAGTCCTGAAGGCTGCTAGTACCTGGATACTCTTCTCCTTCCAGAGTGCCCTTAGGGCTCAGAAGCTCACGTTGGAGGGCTGAAATCACTGATGGCTGTGACATCCTTGTTTACTGATATGGCAGGGAATACTCCAATTCTCACACGTGTAAGTACACAGCTTTTATCTTTAATTGTCTGGCTTATTTCACTTAAAATAATGTCCTCCAGTTTCACTCACATTGCTGAAAATGACAAAATTTCCATTTTAAGGCTGAATAATATTCCATGGCTTCCCTGCTGGCTCAGAGGGTAAAGCATCTGCCTGCAATGCAGGAGATCTGGGTTCGATTCCTGAGTCGGGAAGATCCCCTGGAGAAGGAAATGGCAACCCACTCCAGTACCCTTGTCTGGAAAATCCCATGGATGGAGAAACCTGGTAGGCTACAGTCCATGGTCGCAAAGAGTCGGACACGACTGAGCGACTTCACTCACTCATACTTATATAATAATATATGCAATAATATAAAAACTATATAAAATAATATATAAAATGTATATATACACATTGTTTTCTAGAGTCATCCATCCGTGGACAGAACATAGTTCTTGCCTTAGCTTGCTAATAATGCTAATGCTAAGTTGCTTCATGGATGTGAGAGTTGGACTATAAAGAAAGCTGAGCACTGAGGAACTGATGCTTTTGAACTGTGGTGTTGGAGAAGACTCTTGAGAGTCCCTTGAACTGCAAGGAGATCCAACCAATCCATCCTAAAGGAGGTCAGTCCTGGGTGTTCATTGGAAGGACTAATGTTGAAGATGAAACTCCAATACTTTGGCCACCTGATGCGAAGAGCTGACTCATTGGAAAAGACCCTGATGCTGGGAAAGATTAAGGGCAGGAGAAGGGGACGACAGAGGATGAGATGGTTGGATGGCATTACTGACTCAATGGACATGATTTTGGGTAAACTCTGGGAGTTGGTGATGGACAGGGAGGCCTGGCATGCTGCATGGTTCATGGGGTCACAAAGAGTCGGACACGACTGAGCAACTGAACTGAACTGAAGTTGCTTCAGTTGTGTCTGACTCTTTGCAACCCTAGGGACTGTAGCCCTCCAGGCTCCTCTGTCCATGGGATTCTTCAGGCAAGAAAATTGGAGTGGGTTGCCATGCCCTCCGCCAAGGAATCTTACCCACCCAGGGATCGAACCCACATCTCTTAAGTCTCCTGCATTGGCAGGCAGGTTTTTACCATAGAGCCACCTACCTTACCTTGCTTATTGTAAATAATGCTGCAATGAACATGTATCTCTATCCATTTTTACCTTTATTTCTCTTCCTAAAAACATGCTAAATGCAGAAATTTTGGAAAAATGAACATCACAAAGTAACCATCATGTTCCTATCAATCAGGGATAATCACTGGTCATATTTTGTATATAAACAAATTCATGCTATTTTCTGAGTAGTATTATCCTTGGAAAGAGTAGTATTATCATTGGAAAGAACTTTCCAACCCCCAAAAGATAAAGAGCTAATTCGTTTCCCTAACATTTAAGGCATTTCCCAAGAACCATTTATTTCATAAATAACACTACCTGTGTCATACAATAAATAATTTTATAGATTGGGTTCTATTATAATCTTATTATTCTCTTCCATAGACCTAATTTTCTATCACACAATATTGAGCATGTGACTTTATAATATGTTCTAATATATGATGGTGCAAGATTTCCCTAAATAATTTTCTTTTTCAACTTATTTTTGTTTATTTCACATGTTTATTCTTCTAGGTGAAATATAAAAATACTTTTTTCAGTTTGCCAAAATTCAGTCAGAAGACTGATTGGGATTGAATTACATCAATAGATTGACTCAATCCTGTATTTCCAATCGGAGGTTAGATGGCCTGTTTTATTTTTCTCCCACTCTCTCTTTTGTGATATATAGTATAGTTTTAATATCAATATTTGGCTAGCTTTCTTAAATAAATTATAAAGCACTTAACATATGGTTATTTTCCTTAATGAAGTTTTGAAATACCTGCCTTTGTTTGAACCTTGAAAAGTTTTTATAAGAAAATATTCTAGGAGTTTTATGTTTGTGCATGCTATTGATTGATTGATTGATTAAGAATGAGTGCACTTAGGGTTGTGAATTCAAAGACTTACTGGGCTTGCATCTCATAAGTCCGAATTTGTAGTGATATCATCTTACTTTCTATTGCCAATAATTCAACTTATTGGGTTTTGTTTTGTTTTTTGCATTTGCTATTTCTACTCCAAGTTAGAGGGTATAGATGGAGTTCTTTTTTTTTCTTACTCTGTATTCTAATACACACTATTTAATTTCCACACTAATGCATTAATTTCTTAGCAAGAGGTGTCTACCATCAGACTATCTCTAACAGAAATTCCTCAAGATCTGTGATGTGCACCTTTAAACTCTGATAGCCTTCTGACCATTTTATTTAGTGCTGGGAGAGAAGGTCTAAAGCCTAGAAGCAAATCATCATGTTTTCCAGGACTGCTCTTTAGAGGCAACTTTGTGCCCATTGATTTGACATCCCAACTAGCCTAGCACTCTTCATATTGCAACCCGTCCCATCCCTCCTGGGGAAGACCTTTCCCTTTCCTCCCTATGAGGCTCAGTTTCTCCCAACAGGCCCTTCTTGCATCCTGAATATCCTTTAGAATGACCCTCCTCCCCGCTCAGCGGGTAAGGTCCGTGAGATCCAGTGCTGCCTCAGCCTGGTCTGCCACCACCCCTCCAGGATGAAGCCTGACACGTGGTTGTTAGTGGGCTCTGAGCGTTTGTTCTCTGACTCCTGGAGGGCAGGGGCCTTGCCATCACTTGTCTCATTTCCCTCCATGCAGTTCTGGATGCAGAACAGATGCCCAATAAATACCACATTTCAGAAAATACATGGGATTGATTAGTTTTCCATTTCCCGGTTACACTAATCTGTTCCAGGGATACTTAGAAACTGGATTTTTATTTCCTTTCCTTTTCTGTAGAATCTACAACTCAACAGCTGGAACTAACCCCTAAAGGTTATTTGACCTCAAACTCTGACAGTAACATGTTGGGGATAATTCAGGTATGTAAATATATATATTTAATGCCAAGAAAATTGAGTGTTCTTATTTTCTTGAGTTCTCCTTGTCACAAATATCTTTTTTTTAAAGAGTTCTTCTTTATCTTCACTGTTCACCTAAAACTACCAGAATGTTGTTAATCAGCTATACACTAATACAAAATAAAAAGTTCAAAGTTTGATTAAAAAAAAAGGGGGGCTCTTCTTTATACCTAATCTTAATCCTGTTGCCTGAGTGCCACAAATTTGGTCTTTGACTTCCCCCTGGGTATTTTTAGCTATCTCTGTTGTAATTGCTTCTTGGCTAGGGTTTTGTCTGTCTGACAGACAGACAGACAAACAGAAAGACAAACTGTAAGCTCACCCTTAAACTCAAGGAACTCCCTGTTTTCCCTTGAAAAGTTATAGGCAGATCTAGCAAACAGAATTCTTTGCGAAGGCCATGGGATCAAAGAAACTACACCACAAAATTGTCTCTTGAAGCCATATCATCTTTCCCCTGGAACTTGCAAAGGCCAAGTAGACAATTGCCTACATGGCAGGAAGAATTTCTGACTTTCTTACTTCCAATTCTCATCTCTGCACAGGTCAAATTCAAGCTCACTACTTTATCTAAGGCACTGATTTACAGCTCTGAAGATTCCTGTCATAGCATGGTCATGATAACTGTCATGACACAGCCAGCCACAGTCAGCCTCCAACATCTGAGCTTGGATTAGTGATGTTCTGAGTACATGGTACTTAGGACCGATAAGTTTTGAAAGGGGAGAAGCTGCAGAAAATACCTGGAACTTAGGATGCTCCACATTCAGGTAGGACAGGAAGAGACATATATCATCATGAAGTATAAGGAAATCAAGTTTTATGGAAATAAAATGGGGTTTCATGTGGAGTAGGAAGGACCAGAATTGAGACAGAGGGGCCTGGATAAGTCAGCATCTATGAGTGAACAAGGAATGACTTCTCATATTCCTAAGGACAAATCCCTTACATCGGGATAGCCTTCCAGCTGTATGTTAAGACATTTCATAAGGTGATGCCTTTCTAGTCCCTGGAGGCCTAGTGACCTCATGATGGTTCTATCTTAGAGAGTCCCACAGTGACTTTGAAAGAGGACGATCCTCTCTGAAGTTCCCTGACCCAGTATTCTATTAATAGAATGGCTATTCAGGGTGGCTCAGACTACAGGGTAAGGAACGTCCATTTCTCTATCACTCACTTAAACAGAGGCTTTTGAGAGAATCTTTTAGACCAGGGGCCCCCAGCCTCCAGACCATGGACTAATACTAGTCCATGGCTTGTTAGGAACTGGCCACACTGTAGGAGGAAAGTCACGGGCATGTGAGCAAATCTTCATCTGTACTTACAGCTGCTCCCCATTGCTCATTTTACTGCATTACCACAACATAATAATAATAGAAGTAAAGTGCATAATAAATGTACTATGCTTGATTCATCCCAAAACCACTGCTTGCTTCCATCCGTGGAAAAATTGCCCATGAAACTGGTCCCTGGTACCAACAATGTTGGGGACTGCTGTTTCGGAGCATAGAGCAGCAGTCCATAGGATGGCAAAGAGTCAGACATGACTTGATGACTAGCATTGTCACTGTCATCCTTCGATCTCTCTCCTAGCACCCATGTCCCCCATGTCCTTTCCCAACAGCCCATAGTATCCACAGTTTTCCTTAAATTATTCCATAATTCTCCTATGGTTCTGATGGAGCCAAGCCCTTCCCAGCTCCATGGGTGAAACATATGACTCAGCTTGAGATCATCAGGCTATTCCATTGCCCAAACCAGCATAATAGTTTTAATGATTAGAACTGACCCTGGCTCCTCCCATCAAGTGATGTTAGATGCACACTGCCCTGGAAACAGTTGGCAGTCAAGTCACCTTGTGATCATGAGATGAAGCCACACCTACAGAAGGCAGGGGCTAGAGCTTGGTGATGTGGTTGAGCCTCCAGATCAATCAAGCCTGTGTTGAGTCTGCTGAATCTCTGAACATTTGTTAACCAATCAATTAGTTAACCAGCAGATTCCCTTCCTGTACAAGCCAGGTGGAGTTGGGTATGTCTCACCTGCAACTGTGCATACTCTATCTGATGAGCATTTCTCTGGGCCCAGGCTCCCAGACTGTCAGTAAATGATTCCTTGACATTTACTGCAGGGTTTGACCAGGATCCTCCCCTCTCCTGAGACCTGGGGTGTGAGCTCTCCCTGGCTGTGGCAGCGACCATCCCTTGCACCTAAGATTCCTCCTCTGGGTGAGAGAGGGGCCGGGAGATGCAGACCCAGCATCCCAGGAACCAGCACTGTGCCCCTCCCACCAACTCATCTGGCCACCAGCAACCCTGTCATTTCCCTGCCACTGGGCTGGCGCAGACCAAGCTCTAGTTGAAGAGATTACAGACAGATGCTCTGGCACGAATCAGAGGCCCCATGGAAGGAAAGTAGTCAGGTTTTCTCTTAAGCGACAGCCATCATTTTCGGCAGGCAGGGTAATTACAGGTTTGCCCTTCCCAGTGCAAGCTAGCTGAAGGTAAAACAATGGTGAGCAGCATGTGCCCGCTTCAAACAAGGAAGGGGAGAGACGGGAGCAGAAGGATTCCATCTCTTTTAATTTATTTTAATAAAGTGAGGGTTTTCCAAAAGGCCAAAGGGTCTCATTTGCCACAATGTGGTTGAGATCTGCCAACAGCTTCCCCAAACCTCTCTTTCCCTATAATTCAATCAGAGCCACAGATGGAAGCACTCAGCCGGCATCTTCCTTTTCTCGGCCATTTCTGAGTCCTTCCTCTCTCACTGCCTTGGCTGGAGAAGAAGGCTCTCACCCCTCTCAGCCTCAGCCTCAGTTTTCTCCATTCCCCTGAGCTCCCAGGAGGTTCCCCTCTGTCCAGCCCTCCTCTGACCTGCCCCACAGCACCTTCTGGATGTTCACAAAAAGTGCAGCCTCTGTGTTTCCTTTATTTTTACTGCACTCACCTGGCCGTCCAGCTGAGCAGATAGTCCCTTGAGGATGGTGCCCTGACCTTCTCTTCTCCTGAGACCAAGGGGCCATCCCAGCAGATGGTGGACAGGTAAGAGGGAATGAGCAGCCTCTGAATTATTTCTGAGGAAGACACACTCTTAGAATGAGCAGAAAAAGAAGGCAGGACAATCTTGAACAGACTACCACTGCCATGCTTTCCAACCAGTAATCAAACCTGCCCTTCTGAGCTCTGAAACACACTCGCCACCCCAGGACTGACTCCCAGACTGGCTCCACCCTGCCCTCCTTGGTCCCAGACATTGCTCCAGACATCTGGAACCATTTCTTCCAGAGATTTCCTCTCCTCTTCTTTCACCACAAGTTGCCTCCAAATTTCAAAGCCCAGAAACACAAATACCACCTTATCGGCTTTGCCTAAAGAGCAGAATAGCAAGAATTTAGTAAAAGTCTTATGCCTCTGGGAGGGGATTTTGGCTCATTTCTAGCAAATGGATGGGTTCATTTTTTTTACCTGGGGCTGTGGAAAATGAGTTCCCAGTAAACCAATACCTGCTGTCACATGGAGGCAGAGTCCTCAGCCATGCTGCCCTCATCAACAGAGAAGAAGACAGCCCTGCCCCTCCTTTCTCCCGTTGGCCCCATCCTTAAGGTTTCATTTTTTTTTAAATAAGTTTAATACATTTTTATCAAGTGGGTTATTTATTTATTTGGTCTTTGTCATGGCACATGAGACACACATTTCATCCTGTGGGATTTTTCATTGCAGTGCATAGACTGTCTAGCTGTCTCTCGCAGGCTCAGTAGTTGTGGGGCTCAGGCTTAGTTGCTCCCTGGCATGTGGCATCTTAGGTCCCCAACCAGGGATCAAACCTGCATTTCCTTCATTTCAACGTGGATTCTTAATTACTGACCACCAGGGAAGTTCTTGCCCCAAAGATTTCTTGCTCCCGCCATACAGTTGCAGGGAGAAGTAGAGACACAAGGATGCTGTGTGGCCCCCTTTGCTCTTTGACGCAGAGCTCACCCCCAGGGGATGAGCATGTCCTGGGGATCCCCCCTGCAGGCTGTGCCTCCTGATTCCAGGGGCAGGCCAGAGCCCTTCTCCATCATCCAGGGACCCTCTCGCCCACTCCCCCGTATGCACCTGCTCCTCGTGTGGGGCTGAGAATATTAACAACTGATTTCCTTAACAATGACTTCTCTTCCTTCCAGATGTTGTTTATTGTTCAATAGCTAAGTCATGTCCGACTCTTTGCCACCCCATGAACTGCAGCATGCGAGGTTTCTCTGTCCTTCACTATCTCCTTGAGTTTGCTTAAACTCATGTCCATTGAGTCGGTGATGTCATCCAATCATCTCTTCCTCTGTTGACCTCTTCTCCTCCTGCTTTCAGTCTTTCCCAGCATCAGGGTCTTTTCTAATGAGTCAGTTCTTCACATCAGGTGGCCAAAATATTGGAGATTCAGCTTCAGTATCAGTCCTTCCAGTGAATATTCAGGACTGATTTCCTTTAGGATTGACTGGTTTGATCTCCTTGTGGACCAAGGGACTCTCAAAGAGTCTTCTCCAGGACCACAATTTGAAAGCATCAGTTCTTTGGTACTCAGTTTTCTTTATGGTCCAACTCTAATATCTGTACATGATTACTGGAAAAACCATAGCTTTGACTAGACGGACCTTTGTCAGCAAATTGATGTCTCTGCTTTTTAATATGCTGTTTAGGTTTGTCATAGCTTTTCTTTCAAGGAGCACGATATTTTAATTTTGTGGCTGCAGTCACCATCTGCAGTGATTTTAGAACCCAAGAAAATAAAATTTGTCACTGTTTTCACTTTTTCCCCATCTGTTTGTCATGAAGTGATGCGACCAGATGCCATGATCTTCGTTTTTTGAATGTTGAGTTTTAAGTCAGATTTTTCACTCTCCTCTTACACTCTCATCAAGAAGTTCTTTAGTTCCTCTTCACTTTCCGCCATTGTAATGTTATCACCTGCATATCTGAGGTTGTTGGTATTTCTTCCTTCCAGTGCCTTCCTCCATAACATGCTGGGCTGTATCCAGGAACCTGGCAGTGTGTGCAGTCTTGATGGGATTTGAGGAAAGGAGCTTCCCTTCTCCAGGACTGCAACCGCAGTTTCCCTCTCTAATCTGCCACCCATCTCTTCCTTGTCCCATTTCCCCTGATGTGAAGGACATTTTTTAGAAGGGACTTGAGCCAGATGCACCCTCTTATGAGGCTGCCATGCCTGCCTCTCTCCATTCAGGGACCCTGGCCCATCTTCCTGTGCCTTGGTTAAAATGTCTAGCTCTGAGCATCCCAGACACCCAACTTGATTCGCACTGTCTTCCATATGGGTAGGATGTGTACCATGAGCCATCCAAACTGGACCCACTCTGAAGACTCAAAAGGAGGGTCCAAGTAGGGCTCACTCTATAACCTAGTTCTGAGAAGGATCTTGCTTTGAATGGGTAAGTTCCTGGCATCATGCTGAATAGGCCTTTTTGAGGCAACCAAAAACCTAGAGTGGATCCCATGGAAAAGCAAAGGGCCATCACAGAGAGGCAAGTCTGGTTGCTAGAGATTTCAGACACTTGAAATCCATCTATCCCAGGCATTTCTTCCTCAATGTTTAAACACACTCGTGCTACAGAGGAAATTGAGTCCATATGCCTGAATTCTTTTAAACCTCAAGCCACCACATGCTGTTTTCTGGACCCGTTTAATTGTCCATGAAACCCCAAAGTTGTCTGCAACATGGAGGGCACCCAGGAGAACCCCACCCCCATCATTGCTGCAGACTGCACCCTGCCAGAGACAGCCGCCTCTCTGGGCACTGTGGGTGGGCAGACAGATGGGGCTGGGCCAGGACATACTGTTAGAATTGTCAGTCCACATATGTGTCATGCTGACAACTGGTCTAGAATGGGAAGAGCAATCACAGGCTGTTTTGACTTCTTCCAGACTTTATTTCTGAAGGCAGTCAGTCAGCTCAGTTCAGTCAATCAGTCGTGTCTGACTCTCTGTGACCCCATGGACTGCTGCACACCAGGCCTCCCTGTCCATCACCCACTCCCAGAGCTTGCTCAAACTCATGTCCATTGAGTCGGTGATGCCATCCAACCATCTCATCCTCTGCCATCCCCTTCTCCTCCTGCCTTCAATCTTCCCCAGCATCAGGGTCTTTTCCAGTGAGTCAGTTCTTCGCATTAAGTGGCCAAAGTATGGGCATTTCAACTTCAGCATCAGTCCTTCCAAGGAATATTCAGGGCTGATTTCGCTTAGGATTGACTGGTTTGATCTCCTTGAAGTCCAAGAAGGACTCTCAAGAGTCTCCTCCAATACCACAATTCAAAAGCATCAATTTTTCAGCATTCAGCTTTCTTTATGGTCCTACTCTCACATCCAGACATGACTACTGGAAAAAACCATAGCTTTAACTAGACAGACCTTTGTTGGCAAAGTAATGTCTCTGCTTTTTCATATGCTGTCTAGGTTGGTCATAGCTTTTCTTCCAAGGAGCAAGTGTCTTTTAATTTCATGGCTACAGTCACCATCTGTAGTGATTTTGAAGCCCAAGAAAATAAAGTCTGTCACTGTTTCCATTGTTTCCCCATCTATTTGCCATGAAGTGATGGGACCAGATGCCATGATCTTAGTTTTGTGAAGGAAAATTTACTGCAAATGCATGAACTAGGACTTTGAAGACTTGGTGTTGTCCCTGTTGTGAGAGCTCAGATAAACCACCCGCCCTCCCTAATCTCAGCTTCTTCCTCCCTCAACATGCTTCCTCCACTTCCACAGCATGTTGAGATGAGGACTTCCATCCACACCTGGGGCCTACTTTCCTTCCCTTCAAGTCCTATAGTAGGCTGAGCAGGACTTGGTTCTGTGTATCAGAATGTTCATTCATTGCCCTACAATTTATCCACTGTGTTCACCTGGATTACCTGGATTATTTTTTACAACACTCAAGGGAACACAGGTGTTATTAGTCCTCCCATTGAGGACAACTTCAAGTTCCATGGAGACTCAGCAATGTGTTCAGGATGTTATAGCCTAAAAGTGTCAGGGCTGCACCTAAAGGCAGACACATGGCCCTGGCGTTTCCACTCCACCATGTGTTTCTCTGCCAGAAACACAGTCAGTATAGCCCAAGGCCCTCCTGGAAGATGGCTGGTGTTCAGGTGGTGCTTAGAATTGCACCTCTGCCCCAGCAACTCAGTCGCTCGCCCTCTCTCACCATTGCAGACCATGCTATGATCCAGAGGTACATCCCCATCACTTTTGGAAAGGCATGAGCAGTCCACCTGAAGTTTTGTCTTGAGATCAACTCAAATCTCAGTTAATGGAAGCGTATGTATGGTCCACTGATGGGGGTCCCTTGGGTCAGCCCAATCCCAACCCATGATCAGCAGAATGATGTGAGCCAGGCCTTGATTGTGAGGGTCACATATGACACAAACACAGTGCACTAGTTACAGAAACACAGATTTAAGCAAAAATTCATGGACTCAACCAGACAAGTGATAGAGATATCAGGTCTGATTTGCTTTGGGACTGAAATAAAGCCACTAGTTCTAATTCTCTTATCAAGTCTCTCATTATCACAAGATGCCTGTAGTTGCTTCTGCTCTGCATGCCATGATTCACATTGCAAAGAAAAAACGTCTGCCCTGACACAGATCCTACTGGTCCAGTTGACTCAAGTAAGCATCTTGAACCAATCAGTCTCTCTTGGGGGAATCTGCTGAGGTTACTGGCTCCAGCTTAAGTCACATGGTGGGGCCAGTTTAAAGGAGGATGGAACCATTCAAATGCAGGGGATGAGAGGACAGAGGGAGAGTTCTCCAAGGGAAATTAAGATGTGATCACTAACAGACGAGCAAACACAGCCAGGCAGCCAAAAATCCAAATATCAACCTGAGGCACAAGCAAACTCTCATTCTTTCTCTAATGCAATAGTTGGCAAATATTTCCTGCAAATGGCCAGATAGTACATGTTTTAGGTTTTGCCAGCCATAAGGTCTCTGTCGAAACGACTCAACTCTGCCATGGTGGTGTGAAATCAGCTAGACAACACATAGATGGATGAGCACCACTGTGTTCCAACAAAACTTTATTTAGGGACAGTAAAATCTGCATGTCACATAATTTTCAGGTGTCACAAAATGTTATTCTCCTTTTGAGTTTTTAAACCTTTTAAAAAATTTAAAAACTGTTCTTCACTCATAGGTCTACATGAAAACACACAGCAGCCTGGATTTTGCTGGGGGAAGGAGTGTTTGGCTGATCCTCACTCCTAAAGGAGGGTTGTCAGGAAGTGGGGAACAAGGGTGAGGACTTTCATGTGATCATAGGGCATGAGGTCAAGGAAAAATCATGCATCTATGGAGCACGAATAAGAATGAGCTTGAAGAAATCATTGGAATGAAGTGAAATTCTCAGTCCAGTTAGCGATTTACCTATATCTTTGCCCACACTAATTTACAGAGAGAAGTCTATTAATCATTCTGGGTGCAGAAAGGAAATCGCATTCTCAGCATAAACATAAATTATCAGCCTAAAACTCAAATTCCTTCCGAGGGATGGGGCACGCTAAAAGTTTTGAATAGCTGAAATATAACAAATGGATGAGAGGAGATAATGCATCTTTTGAAATACAAACCTGAAAAGACGTTATGCTCAATTACACTGACAAAAGATTTGGGATCCAGCAGTATCCTCTGTGGAATTCGGCAGCTAAACAGGAATGCTAAATCACAGACTCTAACTTAAGCTAGAGTAATCTAGCATAAGCCATATTACATGCGCATCCGCTGGGAGCCTGAATCTGCTCTCATGTTTACAAAATACCTTTCTCCATCTCTATTAGAAGATGGGCTCACCTGCAAAGACCCCTGTGCCTCCGAGTTCCCAAACTGAGCAGTGGGGTGCTTTGGAAAGAAAGCAGAGTTAAGGAGGGTGGTGAGGAGGATGGACATATTAAGGGATAGTCTGCGCTCTTCAGAGGGAGGAGTTTCAGCTCCAAGCAGCAGTGATGGGGAGAGAAGATGCTAGGGAAGGAAATGGGCAGAATTTTATGACCAGAAAGAAAAAGAACTGACGTGTGGAAGTCCATAGTATCATCCTGGGCACAAGTAAGGAAAACTGACACTCAGCTCCTGTGATCCCCATCCCACCCTTGATCTCTACTTCTGAAGTTAGAACAGGTCTCTACAGATCAGACTCCGGGTCCCAGATGGAGCATGGATGATCTCACGTGCTTCCCCACCATCGGCAGCACAGCTGGGGCATGGTAGGTATTTAACACCCAGGCAACAAGGTCTGGAGATGGGTGTGTGTTAAATCATCAGAAGAATAGGAAAGAAAGGCTAGACCTTGGAAAACAAGGGCGGCCACATGTTTCCAGAAGGCAGGCTGAGATCCTACATGATTTATTGGTTGCTGCTGTGACAAGTGTGAAAGGCTGACCCTTGGAGTTTGTACCTCAGGTATCCTAGGAGAGAGAGAGATGAGCTAAAGAGGGGGAAAAAAGGATTCTAGAGAAACAGAGAAACAGCTATGCTCTATGTCACAGCCAAGAACAAAAGAGGGGCTTACAGATGAAAGCTATGGGGAGGCTGGTTTGAGCAGCAAGTCAGGTACTCTGGAATGGAAGGGGCTGCATGTGGAGTATGGAGCTTCCTGCCATGGAAGCTGGCGGTACAGCAGTAGAACTGTCCTCAAGATTGCTACTTCTTGTTGTTGTAGTTGTTGTTCAGTTGTTAAGTCATGTCTGATTCTTTGCAACCCCATGAACTACAGCATGCCAGGTTTCCCTGTCTGTCACTATCTCCCTGATTTTGCTCAAACTCAAGTCTGCTGAGTCAGGGATGCCATCCAATCGTCTCATCCTCCTCTCACCCTGTTCTCCTCTTGCCATTCAGTCTTTCCCAGCGTCAAGGTCTTTTCCAGTGAGTCGGCTTTTTGCATCAGGTGGCCAAAGTATTGAAGTTTCAGCTTCAGCACCAGTCCTGCCAGTGAATATTCAGGGTTGATTTCTTTTAGGATTGACTGGTTTGATCTCCTTGCAATCCAAGGGACTCTTAAGAGTCTTTTTCAGCACCACAGTTTGAAAGCATCAGTTCTTTGGCGCTCAGCCTTCTTTTTGGTCCACCTCTCACATCCAAACATGACTACTGGAAAAAGCATAGCTTTGACTATATGGACCTACATGCTCAACAAGGACCAGCAATGGGACAACCAGGGAACCAGGCTTCTCATCCAGCTATGTGGAGCAGCTGAAAAGCATATCCCTGCTTGTTAGGGCCTGACAAAACATGGTCCACTGGAGAAGGTAATGGCAAACCACTTCAGTATTCTTACCTTGAGAACCCCATGAACAGTACAAAAAGGCAAAAAATGTGACATTGAAAGATGAGCCCCCCAGGTCAGTAGGTGTCCAGTATACTACTGGGGAAGAGCAGAGAAGTAGCTATAGAAACAATGACGAGGCTGAGCCAAACTGGAAACAATGCCCCGCTGTGGTTGTATCTGGTGGTGAAAGTAAAGTCCGATGCTGTAAGCACAATACTTCATAGGAACCTGGAATGTTGGGTCCATGAATTAAGGTAAATTAGATGTGGTCAAACAGGAGATGGCAAGAGTGAACATCCACATTTTAGGAATCAGTGAACTAAGATGGATGGGATTGGGCAAATTTAATTCAGGTGACCATTATATCTACTACCTGTGGGCAAGAATCCCTTAGAAGAAATGGACTCAACAAAAGAATCCAAAATGCAATACTTGCTTGCAATCTCAAAAATGACAGAATATTACCTGGGAAGCAGTTAAAAGTCTAAGTTACTTTCACCTTTAGCCATTTGCCATCTCCAGTTTTGAAGGAAGTGATAAACAGAGTCAGAAGGCAGAGAGAGAGAGAGAGGCTTAGCCTTTGCAGCTGCTTGAGCTGTATTAGAGAATAAGGCTTGAGCTTCAGCTGATGCTGGACTTCCTCATTCTCTTCCAGCTCCAAGCCAGACTTAGGGCCTGGGGAATATGCAGAGGGATATGCAGCCGGCAGCAATGATGGTAGTGACCTGCCTTACATGCCAGAGGGCACAGAGTCCAGAAACCTCAGAGATGGGCTTCTTCCTGCCTCCAGAAGTCAGGCAGGTCACACCTGGGTGTGCTCTCCATAAGGTCACACAAGGAGAGGTATCTGGCTTTCAGAGAAGCCCCGGGGAAGGCAGCTAGACAGGTCTGGGAAGGGCATTGGGATCTTGGGGGAAGGAAGGGGTGCTTGCCTTCCTCCCAACAGGAACTCTGAGGGCATCACAGGAAAGCAGACCCGTGCCTTCAGGGAGGCCCGGTCCTTGGGGTTGCCAAGCAAGGCGCTAACTTCTAGATGCTGGAACGGAGGACACACAGCAAGCAGCTCTTTAGCCATCTGCTGAGGAAATACCAGGGTAAATTAAAATGAGAGTGGATTTGTGACTTCTGTCTTTTCCAAAAAGATAGTGTTGGCAGGTTTATGAGAAAACCATTCCCAAACACCTTGAATTTATATGGCACGCTTATTTCAAAAGCTCTTCCACATCTGTTAGCTCTTTGAAGCCCCTGGAGGCAGGTAGGGCAGGGGAGCGCTGGGTGGGGGAAGGCGCCCCAGAGAGCCTCAGTCATGGGGCCCCAGGGAAGAGGCTGGAGCGGCACACGGTGCCCCGGCCCTCCACACAGACCCAAACGGCTTCTGCTCCTCCCAGGGCTCTGGCCGAGGGCTGGCCAAGGGCCACACGTCGCAAGGCTGGAAGCAAAGTGGCCACTTAAGAGTTGGGTGGTCAAGTGCAAGTTGGCCCTGGGGGCTGTCCTTTCTCTCACACACTGCCCTGCACCCCTGTGCCCTGCGAATTAACCAAGACTTCTAGAGGTAAAGAAATAATGGCTCCTCCGACAGAAGCAAACAGAGGCTGATTGACAAGGAGGCCCCTCATAATCAGTGCTGCAGTAAACTATACTAATTATGGTGTCAATTGGTAACATTATAAAGGTTGAAGCTACATAATGAAAATAGAGCATACACACAGGCAGAGCGAGTTCAGTAAATGTAATTACAGGGTGACATTATTGGCAAATAGTATTTTATGAGGGATTAAGAGGGATAAACACATTGCCAAACTTACAAGCTCCTCCAGGGTGGGAGGACCTGGAACTGGCCAGTGACTCACCACTATGATTCAGCTAGCTGAGCTCTTTGGGGGAGCCCTGGGGTCTTCTGGGCATCCCCTGAAGAGGAGCTTTTAGGTAGGGATCACTGCTCTAATGCCTTGTAAGCTACATAATATCCTTGTTCAGGATAGCCTGTCCAGGGCTCTTTAGTCTTCAGATCCTAAGATCTTGGACTGCCCTAGCTGAAGGTACCATAGACACTTTATAGCTTTGGAATGGGAACCTGTCGATTCATTGTAACATTATCCCTGTTCAACCGTATCCATGGAGTGCAGACCAAAGTCTCTGTTGTCCACGTGTTACCATCCTGAGGCTTCCCAGGTGGTTCATATGTAAAGAATCTACCCAGGTTCTATTCCTGGGTCAGGAAGATCCCCTGGAGAAGTACATGGCAACCTGCTGAAGTATTTTTGTCTGGAGAATTCCCTGGACAGAGGAGCTTGGCAGGCTATAGCCCATGGAGTTGCAAAGAGTCAGACTTGACTGAGA
Source organism: Odocoileus virginianus (assembly GCF_023699985.2). Classification (NCBI taxonomy): domain Eukaryota; kingdom Metazoa; phylum Chordata; class Mammalia; order Artiodactyla; family Cervidae; genus Odocoileus; species Odocoileus virginianus. The sequence goes on along the minus strand of NC_069693.1, from coordinate 19,005,384 downwards.
GACTAACAGTTTCACTTTGCCCTTCTATGGAAGACCAAAGAAAACTAATCAAGCAAATCACTAAGGCCATCCTGGATTCAGTGCTCTGATGAGAACTGGACAATGTGATGTGATAGCAGGTGGATGGAAGAGGAGAGACGGACTTTCTACTATGTGGCAGGTCTATGAGGGCTTCTTTTTTTTGGGGGGGGGGATTTATTTTTTTTTTTTTTTTAATTTTTTTTTTATTTTTATTAGTTGGAGGCTAATTACTTTACATCATTACAGTAGTTTTTGTCATACATTGAAATGAATCAGCCATGGATCTACATGTATTCCCCATCCCAGTCCCCCACAGGACATATAAACAGTTCTAAGAGCCAAGACCCCAGGAAGGGAGGGAAACTGCTCCTCCAGAGATGCCAGTTCCTTTCTGGCAGAAAAAGGGCAGAACACAGGTGCTCTCATTCAAAGTCACAGTTCTTCTGTCACATCAAGTGCCATCAAACAGGATGTGGGCCAGACTGGGAAGAGAAATGCTCATCTCTCAGGATCTATGGGGCCATTGTGTTTTGAAGGTTAAAGGCACATGAGAGATCACATAACTCAAAGTTCCTAGAATACTGGAGAATCACGTATATTGCATGTGTGTATGATAAAGGAGCTTCTTCCCGGTTCTCATTGTCTATTGCCATACAGCAAACCACACTGAACCAAACAGAACCAGCGCTATCCCATCATCTCCCCTATTTCTTAACCAGATGGTTTCTGGTCCCCGTTTCTTCCATCGTTACAGTCAGATGATAGGGCTGGAGTCGTCCAGTGGCTTCTTCACTCATGTGGCTGGTGCCTGGGCCAGGATGACTGGAGGCTGGCCAGCACCCCCTTCCTATGGCCTCCTGCACAAGTAGGTTGGGCTTCCTCACAGCATGGCAGTCTCAGAATATGAGGGCTTCCTCCATGTAAACTGGTTTCCTCCAGGGTAAACGTTATAAACAGACCAGGCGGGAGCTACAGTGTTCTCAGGACCTAACAATGAAGGGCTAGAATATCCTTTCTGCCATAATCTATTGATGAAAAGGAAAGGTTATCTCACTAAGGCCATCCCAGACTCAGGAAAAGGAAATTAGACTCTAGCTTTCAATGGAGGAATAACAAAGAATTTTTAGCCATCTTTAATCTACCATACACCCTGGGCATTAAAAATACACAGCCTTTATCAAAGGCCTGCTTAGCCTCTCGACAACTTAATAAACGTGTCATTCACACTCAGATTGCCTTTGCTTCCCTCCGAGTATTCAAAGAATTAGTCTATGTTTATTGAGAGCCTTCCAAGTAAAAATGTGTCATGCTTGATACTATCTGCCATATACAAGGTACAATGTACATTTTTTTTTGCAGGAGCTTACATGTGTATTGTGAGGAAAGAGATCAACTTTATACTTTATATCTTTTTTTGGCTGTGTGGCTTGGCATGTGGGATCTTAGTTCCCTGAACAGGGATAGAACTTGCATCTCCTTCAATGGAAGCACAGATTCTTGACCACTGGCCCACCAGGGAACTTTATTATTTTGCATGTGGTTATCCAGTTGTCTCAGGTGGCTCAGTGGTAAAGCACCCACCTGCCAATGCAAGGAGACAGAAAAGATGGTTTTATCCCTAGGTCGGGAAGATCCCCTGGAGGAGGAAATGGCAACTCACTCCAGTATTCTTGTCTAGAGAGTGTCATGGACAAGGGATATTGGTGTGCTGCAGTCCATAGAGTTGCAAAGTGTCAGACACTACTGCGTGGTTAAGCATGCACATTCTAGATAAAGTGCCACATACTTCAATTTATAATCGTCGAACTTATTTTTAAACTGAAATTTGACGTAGAGGTCCAGTGTGTCAAACAAGTCAAGGTGGGACTATTCTGGGTGAGGTGAGAGTCTCAGGGCACCTCTGCCAAAGCTGTGCTCAGAGAATCACAGTGTGTGTGACGTTGTTAGAGAGGGCGAAAGGAAATTAGAGAGTGAAATGTCCCTTCTCCCTATAATATGCTTTCCTGATGAGAAAATACGGACTCAGTCATATGGAAGGGCTAATATATTCATTAAAAATTTTTTTAATTGAAAATCTCTGCCAAATTGGCTTGAACAAAAAAGAACACGAGAAAAAGTAAGTCCTAGGGGAAACGTGTTTCCGGTAGGGCTGGATCCAGGGGCTCATACAAGGTCATATACTACTTAACATGTAGTATACTAACTAACACAGGGTTGGGTCTCTCCAGGCATTATCTGTGCTGGCTTCACTCTCAGGGGGCACTTTCTCTATGCTCTTGGAGGACAAGGTGGCCACCAGCAGTTCCCCTTACTTCAACAGTTGGGCACATTCCTCAGGCTATTTCTATTAATTCTAGCACCACTTGGCCTCACTTGGGTCCTGTGCCCAAATCCACACAATCTAAATGGTCAGGGATGACGTCCTGCTCTGACCACTGAGGTTTAAGGTGACACATGCACTCTTGAGTCACAACAGAGCTGGGGAGGTCATTGGTCCTGAGAGTGAAGGAATGAGAGATTCTTTCACCAGAAGAAGACAGCTGGATAGCGGGACAGGAAAAACACATCTCTACAGAAAGGAAGGGACAGCAAAGAACTGAGAGACAGGAGGGCAGAATGCCAGGGGAGAGCTGGGTATTCCCTGGTCTTTCCCCACAAGATGAGAGGGGTGGTCAGCTCTCTTGACCCCAGGTCCCTGGGAGGAGACTTAAGATCAGCAATCAGGACCCTAGCTTAGACCTTGGTACTGGCTCTGCCCTCAGCCCTCATGCACCAAGAAGTCCTTCGAGCTCAGGCAGCACCCAGAAATGTTCCAGAAAACAAAGCAAAGGGTGCTTTGGCCTGAAATGTAGCCAGGGACAGAGAAACACAACTGCCATGCAGTATCATGAAACATTGCCATTAAGTTTAATGCCTTCGTAACAAAGAATGCCACATTTATTATCCCAAATAAATCCACGGATTTAACACCCATCAGGCTTTAGACTTTATTTTTCCATATAAAATAAATATGGCTAGAGTATAAGATTATGACTGCACCATTATTTTCTAAAACTATTTAATTTAAATGCAGTCTAACTGCCCCATGCTATGAACCTGGGCACAGAAAGGGACACCCCATCCCAGGGGAAATGCTTGTCCCACTGGCTGCGGCAGAGAGCAAGGTGGGCTTCTCTGCATGACGGCTGGGTTTCATCACTGTTTAACGAATTGTTGCACTCTTTATAGGATAAACAATAAATTGCACATGATTTATCATATTACCCAATAAATCATGTGACAAATCATTAGGCAGAGTGATAAAATCAAGTGTTTTAGAAATAAGTTAATCTATGATGCCAATGTGTAAACTAAACAGTTGCTTAAAAACCCTATTTACTAATCATTTTTACATAAAGAAAGATTAATGATTATGTAGATTAAATGTGTACTTATTCCTATAAACATCAGACAGTTGTGCGCCCTATTGGCCTTCTCTTTTTAGCAAAGCCCCCCGAAAGCCTCCCTCTGTAGCCTAATTCCATCTGTCTGCCTCCTCCCCAGATGTGCCTTGAAGGGGAAAGGAGGCTGGAGAAGCGAGGGCCAGAGAAAGAAGTGGTTAATGAAGAGCATGTCAACGAGGGGCCTGGCAGAGAGGCTGTTTTCCCTGTAAATTCTGTAATACACTAATTAACACTTTCATTAGGGCTTGGAGACAGGTTCCAATGCTGCCTGCTTCTCCAGCCTGCCTTCGACCCGGCGCTCTTTCTAGCTTGTGACAACTATGTTTATAGCTTCTCTGCCCATCGAGCTGGCTGGCACATCGTATTACCCTCAAGAGTACATGGGCATCACGTCACATTTGCGTGCCCGATATCATACGTGACGAGCTGTGCCACCGCCAGGGCCTTTAATGCACATCCCGTGGACGGCCGGCCCCCGGAATGCACAGGCAGATATTAAGCTAAATCTTTTTGGAGTCAAGCTTGTTTCACGTCAGTTACACAAACATATTGGTTCCTTTAAAAGAACAAATGCTTTGTGAGTAAGGAAAGGACTCCAGGACTCAAACCTGAGAAATCATTCCACGCAGCAGCTCAGTCCTTCCTTCCGAAGGCTGTTTTCTTTAGGGGAGAAAGGGAGAGATTGTTTGGCTTCTAGAATATGAGTTTTGAGCCATAATTATTATAAACTATGGACGTTACTGGGAGGGAAGGGGAGAGCCTTGGAGAGTGTAACTAGGAAGACAACGGGAATATTAGAGAAGACTCGTTTCCCTCTCTTGCATGAAAACACTGCTAATCTTCTCAAGGGTCCCTCTGACTCTGGATTTCCCCAACATTACAAATCAAACCCTGAAGCTGATCTAGCAATGCAGAGAGAACTGAAGCCATCTCAGATGTGTGTGAAAGCTCTCCTTCCATCTTACGAGAAGTCCGTGTTAAACTCCCTGAAGAAATGCAGATCTCTGAGGCTTGGGGATCATCATTCTTGGCGCTGCTGGTGCCCTGTGAAGTGGCTGTTGAGAGACTGGGAAAAGCGTGGGAGATAAGAGGCATGTCAAGGGTGACACCATATTACCATTCTCCAGAAAAGCTCTAAAAAAGGAAATGGATGCATTTTACTGACAACTCCAATTTCCACGACCTACCAGGAAAATATTGCCTCCAAGGCAAGAAATGAGCTTTCACACGTGATCTTTAGCCCTTCCCAAGAGGCAGGACGTTAAGCATTCAGAGAGGAATGTCATAGGAATTCTAAGTCCCTGTATAACCTCAGATGCCTGGCTCCTCTCCTGTGCTGCCCTTGAGAAGCCTCCAGGACAGAGTGGAAATGGTTCTTAGAGGAAATGACCCTACTGCTGAGATAACAGTAATTTATGCTTCTAAATGCCCAGGAAAGAGATAGATTAAGTGACAACAAAATCTTCATCCTATTTTCCCTTCTTCTTATCCAACCCACCTCAAAATCTATCCCAACTCACATTTTAAAATACTGCATGTATCAGTCAGGGTAAGTTGAGTTTTGCTTCAGTAACATAAGAGCGCTGAACCTCAGAAGAGTAAAGTGAAATTTTCTTTCTTTCTCTTGCAATGCCACCACAGGCCCAGGGAGCCCTTGGAGACAGGTGACCTCCTTATGGTAGTGCAGCAAGACAGTCCACTTCAATCTGATGTTACCTCCATAGAATTAAGCGCTTTCCGAATCATCGAGGAAGAAAGCGTGTTCTAGCAAGGATTAGTTCTTAAATGCTTTCACCAGAATTAACACTTTTTTTTTTAAGTCAGAATGAACCACACGGTCCTTCTTAACTTCAAGGATAAGGAAGCATCATTCTCTATATGCCAGAGATAGGAAAGAAGCAGATATTGATGAACACTAAAATATTGATCATACAACCCACTTCCCAGAGCACCTTCTCTGCAGCCGCACCATTCCCCGCAAAAGCATAAAAGCAGAGAACCCTCTTAGTAGGGCTTATTGCTCAGGATCTTGCTGTACAGTCTGGATGTTTCCAGCCTTAGAACTGTGGTACGTATGCTTTGTGAGGGATGGGAAGAGGCACATTGTGTAGTGCTCAACTCTGCAGAGAGGCAACATAGTCTAATGATCAAGAGTATGCATTCTGGGGTCAGACAACTTGCATGTGAATCCCAGCTCTGACACTTATTACCAGTATGATCCTGGCAAAATTAACAAATTTCTCTACACCTCAGTTTTGTAATCTGCAATGTGGAGTTAGTGATGGTGCCCGACTCATGGGTTTTTGTGAAGATGAATTACATCAATACCTGTGAAGCCTTGGTACTGAATAAGTGCTATAGATATGTTTTCTCTGATTGTGATGCCTTATAATCTGCAAGGAGCCATTGGTCATTATAATTCATCTAAGGAGCAAGCTCACTCTGTCTCCTGCATCTTCCTCCATCCTAGAGAGATCCCAGAAGGATGTTGTTCTGTTTAAAGCCTGAAGAAAGACATTAGAAACTAAATTTGGGGAAAATGAATTGCTCTGCATATGAAAATGAGAGGATTATGAAGAAATGTGGCAGAAACAGCTATATCAGCCCAATAATCCATATGTCCCCTTCATTCTCCAGCCCCTTTGAAAGTGAAGTGGCCTTATAGTTAATTAATACCAATTAGGTGGGAACAAAAGTAACAGTCGTCTTTAGGATACAAGATTTGGTTGCTGCACCCTCCCTCTCCCATCACAAAAACTGGGGAGACCCCATGCTGAGAAAGTGAAGCCTGGATTGCTGAGTCCCCCTGGAGGAAGGTCATCTTGAAGATCTATTAGTGGAATTGTATGTGTGAGCACTTTTCTTGACTTAATCCTTGATGTTTTAGAGTTATAGGTTAATACAGCATATCCCAGCCTAACCTGACTAATACAAAGGGGGTTTGTTCCTGAAAGAAAAGAGCAAAGAACAGAGAAGATGGCCAAGTTGAATGGAGTGACTGGAAGTCTCTTAAGAAAAATAATATATAATACATTTAGGCTTTTTTGCATTGCTACGATGCTAATGCAATATCCTGTATGATGTTAATATCCTCTATTTCTCCCCTTTTGTTTTTATCTTATTCTGTTTTGTGTTTTATTTTGTAAGTTTTGTATGAGGAAAACAATTAAAGAAACAGATAAGTCTACGTCTAAGTTAACACCGGAAGACTTGGAGCTACACATGCTTATGATAACATAACAGTACACTCTCTACAGATAGCTTAGAGGTACACTAAGCTTGCCATTGTTGTCGTTGTTCAGTCACCCAGTTATGTCCGACTCTTTGCAACCCCATGGACTGCAGCACACCAGGCCTCCCTGTCCTTCACCATCTCCTGAAGTTTGCCCAAGTTCAAGTCCATTGCATTTGTGATGCCATCCAGTCCTTTCATCCTCTGATGCCCTCTTCTCCTCAATCTTTCTCAGCATCAGGGACTTTTTCAATGAGCCAGTGGTTCAAATCAGGTGACCAAAATCCTGGAACTTCAGCTTCAGCATCAGTCCTTCCAATGAGTATTCAGGGTTGATTCCTTTAAAATTGACAGATTTGCTCTCCCAAGGACTCTCAGGAGTCTTCTCTAGAACCATAGTTAGAATGCATGAATTCTTTGGAGCTCTGGCTTCTTTATGGTCCAAGTCTCACAACCATATAAATGACCACTGGGAAGACCATAGCCTTTACTATATGGACATTTGTTGGCAGAGTGAATTCTCTGCTATGTTGGCAGAGTAATGTCCCCTTCATGGATCACTGCCTTGTCATGGCAAAGGAGCTATGAGCCATGCCATTTAGGGCCACCCAAAACAGATGGGTCATAGTGAAGTGTTCTGACAAAACATGATCCACTGGAGGAGGGAATGGCAAACCACCCCACCATACTTGCCGTGAGAACCTCGTGAACTAAAAAGATTTCCATAGATTATTCAGATCTGTAATAGTCACTCTGATTATATCTTAAGAGGTAGACTGACCCTAGATTATAGAAACCTGAGATAGGGATAAACAGTATTTAATATCACCTCACATTTACAGATAAAAGGAAAAACAAACAAGGTCTAGAAAGGTCAAGTAGCTTTCCCAAAGTCACACAAAAAAGAATAGAGTGAACCTGGGTCCAAAACTCAGATCTTTTGGATCTAACCCCCCAAAATGCTCTATTATATGTACGTAAACCAATCCCGGTAGACTCAAAGTCACCAATAATCTCCATGTTGCTAGAAAAGTAAATTCTCAACACTTATGAGTTTGACATATCTGCAGTATTTGGTGTAACTAACCCTAACCCTCTTCGTTATAAAACTTCCTTCATTCAGTTTTTGGTTTACTTTTGGTTTACTTCCTACATTATGGATTGCAACTTTTCCACCTCCTTTGTTGAATCCTTTTCATTTTTCAACATCGATGGAGAAGGTGCTTCAGAGTTCAGTCCTTGGACGCTTTTTCTCATTTCTACATATTTACTCCATTAATAAGTACATCCAGTTTCACAGTTTAAATTCCATCTATATGCTGATATAAATTCAACAAATTTATAACTCCAGCCAGGACCTCTCCCTTGAACTTCCAAATCATATATCAACCACTCATCTGGGATGCCACTTAGATGTCTAATGGGCATGCACACACTTAATGGGTCCCAGGCTGATTCCTAATTTTCCTTTTTCATCCAACGTACTTCTGCACAGATTTGTATACCACAGTCAACTGAAGCTTCAATATTTACCCAGTTCCCAAATTCGGAACCACTCCAACTATTATTTTTCTCTCTCACCCAGCCTATAAGCAAGACTTGTTGGTCTTTCAGCAGCTCCACACAGCTTAGTAGCAGCCACTGTGACCTAAACCATCATTCTTACTCACCTGTATCCTTGTGTTAGCCTCTTAATTGGAGTCCCTAGGTCACCCAGTTTGGGTCTTTGCCCAAATGTCACCTTCAATGTGAAGCTTTCCTATACCACCACATTTCAATCAACCCCCTTTCCACCAACACTCCATAAGTCCCTTGCTCCAACACTTAGAATCATCTATCATGCTATTTATATTCCATCTCCTTCCTACTGAATCTGAGCTCTAGAAGGTTTTTTTTTTTAAACTACATCCCTAGGGTGCAGAAAAGATGCTCCATCCACTCATTTTTTTGTTGAATGAGTGAATAGACAGAGCAGATGTTCCCTACCCTGACTCCACTACCCCCTACTCTTAACTTTCAGTTACTATCTGCTTGCTGAATTTCTTCTCACCTTGTTTTTTTTTCTCCCCCCAGGTGTTTCAACCTGGTGTCCAGGAATCAAGGTACCTGGCTTCTCTGTCTACTCTCTCCTTTGCTTCTCAAACAGCCTGCCTGACTCCTGTGGCAGCAAGAATATTTTTTTTTTTTTTTACCCACTGACCAGGATCATTCTCTGCTTCTCTGAAACAGATTGGAAGCCTCATGGCACAATTTCTTTTCCTTTGCCATAGTATTTTTCCTAACTCTTCCAACCCGTAGCAACCCCCACCCCCCATTTCTGAATGTTTTGGGTGCAGGCTGGATAATAATAACAAACATTCACATGTGTAAATGTTTGTAACAATAATATTAGGGAGATACTACTCCTACCAATTTTACCAACAAGGAGGCTCAGAAAAGTTAGGCTACTTATCAGAGTTGCAAAGAGTAAAAATTCTAATGCAGGCAGGTCTCAACTCAAACCTTGGGTCCTGAACTCTGTCACACTGTGAGACCCAAAGTTAAATTCTTGGTCATTTTTAATCAGTTCCTCGAGTTCCTGGGTGGTTTATGTATAAGAACTGTCACACTCCTGCTCTGTCAGCCTGTGACCTCTATGGGGCCCAACACATGCGTGGCTTAATGGGGACTTTCTGCCAAATTCACCAGATTTGTTGGGCTTTGGTGGGGGAGGAGAAGAAACAGGACAGCTTTGAGAACCATTATACAAGAAAAAAGATTCAGGTAGGAAAATGCCCCCTGAGGGAACCAGGCAATGAGCCTCTTCCTCTTTTCCCTTGCTGCTTCACTCCTGTATTTGACAGAAACCACAATGGCAGAGACATGTTCCCTACTATAGGAAAAGAAGAGAGAGGTATGCCTTCTCACTTTCCAACCAAATGATTTTCTGCTCCCTAAGTGACCTTTTTAGGTACTATTGTTATGAGGGCCTCAGACACCTTTGGAAGCAGCCAATATAAATTCATCCATCCACCCACTGCCCACTCACCAATGTTTGTTTATTGATGCCTACCCCTGTACTCAATCCCCAGGAGAGACCTGAAATTTCTTCTCTGAAGGGATTATGAAGAAGTTGGTGCAAGTGACAAGTTAGAGAACAAAATAAGTTACTATATCCATGCACTGTGCTTTATAGTTTATAAAGCATGTTCTTGTACATCTCATCTTAACTTCAACATCTCTTAGCTGCAGACAATGTATCAATGAGAGTTTGTTCCAAGATCATAGTGTATGTATACAGATGATTCAAAGTTCAAACCCAGTTCTCAGACTCCAAGTCCAGTGCTCTTTGCACCAATCCACACCAGCCAATTCCAACCTAATGCCTACCGAAGTGACAGAGTAGAATACTAGGTAGGGTCTACTCTCATCACCTTCATGAAAACCAACCCTCAACCACAAGTTGTGAGTGCCGTTACTTACCACCCGGGGCTGCCACCTTGCCTAGGACACAGCTGTAGTCTCTGAAAGACAGAGATAATTCCTTATGCTTCATTTTTTCCCCCAAAGAAGGTCCTGCCTTGCTCTGGAAGCACAGCAATATTTTCCTTTAGCCACAGAGTCTTCCCCAGCTACTCTAATCCACACAAACCTGGCTCCTCTCCAAACCAAGTATACAATCAATTCTCAATAACGAGATGCTAGATGAGCGACTATGGAGCAAGAGTGATGGTGAGCAGCAGCATTTCTTATGATCATGACCTCTTTCCATACCTCCTCTCTTTTGTGATCTCATCCTTCCTCTTGACTGTGGGAGACAGGCTAGCCTTGGGAAGAAGAGGAGGTTCCTGCATATTTGTGTCCATGGGCATTGGATGCATTCTGGTGGCCAAGAAGATCAACAGCAGACTCTTCAAACATAGCTTCCAAGTTTGCTTCTCTAACTTTCAATTTGTGGTAACGTGGGAAATCCTACACCCCCTTGCTGGTTAGGGCGCCAGCCCTTCCACCCCAAAACCATCTCTGAATTCTTGATGTCAGCTGTCAACATCTCAGACTGGGCCTTGGGACTTTGCCGTGTGGGATGTCTTTTGTTAGTGACCCCACACAGCATGGTTTGGGTGGATTTAGTGCACTCTATAAGGGTTGAGGAAACTGTTGAGGGAGATTAAAGAGCCTGCCCCACTAGGCAGCCAGTCCACTCCTAGCCAAGAAGAAAGTTAAAAGAGTCACCACTCCTACTGCAAGTTCTAACCACTAGACTGAGCTCCTGTTGCTTGACAAAAATGATTTGCTTTTAATTAAAATAGGAGCATAAATTATTTTTATCCCTGTATTATTGGGCGGTAAGTAAATTCACAGTAACTCACTGGATTTTTTAAAATCTATTTTAAATATAAACACACTGCCATATTTTCTGTGGGTTTGAAAGCTTATGTTAAGTTTGCAAATAAGTCAACTCCATAAAGATAACATCTTTCCCTAAAAAAATGTGTTGTAATCTAATGGCATGCTATGGAAAATTAACATCTTATTAACAACGTACATGAATCATCCCTCAGTTGAAAAGGTTCAGAATTGACCCGAGTTCCTCACTCGGCCCCGAGGCCAGGATGACTGACACGGCAACCCCCAGACCATCCCCCCCCGGGGGTGTGCTCGGCAACCCTCACAGGACTGCTATTTTATTTTGAGTCGTGCTGAACTTTATTTTTGAACCTACCTTGTTGCATGTCTGACAGGCCCTGTATTCGCAGAGGGACCTGGATCACTTTGGTCTACCCTGAAAAGACACCATGTTGGACAGGGCTGCATGGAGATGTGTTCAGATGTCTGTCTGTGCACCGAGGACCCAGGTAAACTGCTGTAAGGTCGTTAACAGCCAGACCTCAGGCATTTATGGACCAGCCCTTGGTGACGGGGACAAAGCCCTGGACTTCTCCATTCTACGGGAAATAAAAGCCCGAGGCCACATATGCCAGACGTAACTTTAAACATAATGAAAGTTACCTTCTTGTGCCCTCTCTTTTTTATAGTAAATATTTTATGTTTTTCTTATTTTAAGCCTTCTTCCATCCTCTTCTACTCCCTCTGTATCTACCTCTCCCTAAAGAGTGGTCTATTTCCCCAGCAGAGTACCCAAGGGCCACGGTTCCTTATTGTGTCTCCATGACCAATGTTTTCAGCATCTTTTCTGGGCCTGAGCCTTTGAGACGATTCAGCAGATGTCGCACCCAGACCCACCTTGACCTTACTCCTCTCTCCCACCTCCCTGGACCACTGGTCTTCAGAAATTTTAACAAAATATAAAGTCTATGTAAATAGGGAAAGGGAAAAGCTGTCAAAATCTGCATGAGTTGTTTAAATACCATGAATAAGAACCAGTAACAATAGGCACATCAATGAAGATGTGTTTCCTTCAGACTTGGCCATGTGCCACCCAACGCGA